>NC_135831.1:1866814-2011959 GCF_964213995.1 Mustelus asterias
ACAGAGAGAATTTAACACAGATATCGGGGAGAATGTATATAATATATACAATACACAGAATATCATAGAGATAGTGTTAATGGACAGAGAGAATTAACACAGATATAGGGAGAATGTATATAATATATATAATACACAGAATATCATAGAGATAGTGTTAATGGACAGAGAGAATTAACGCAGATATAGGGGGAATGTATATAATATATAATACACAGAATATCATAGAGATAGTGTTACTGTACAGAGAGAATTAACACAGATATAGGGAGAAGGTATATAATATATATAATACACAGAATATCATAGAGATAGTGTTAATGTACAGAGGGAATTAACAGAGATATAGGCGGAATGTATATAATATATGTAATACACAGAATATCATAGAGATAGTGTTAATGTACAGAGAATTAACACAGATATTGTGAGAATGTATATAATATATATAATACACAGAATATCATAGAGACTGTGTTAATGTACAGAGAGAATTAACACAGATATAGGGAGAATGTATATAATATATATAATACACAGAATCCCATAGACATAGTGTTACTGTACAGAGAGAATTAACACAGATATAGGGAGAATGTATATAATATATATAATACACAGAATATCATAGAGATAGTGTTAATGTACAGAGAGAATTAACACAGATATAGGGGGAATGTATATAATATATATAATACACAGAATATCATAGAGATAGTGTTAATGGACAGAGAGAATTAACACAGATATAGGGAGAATGTATATAATATATATAATACACAGAATATCATAGAGTAGTGTTAATGTACAGAGAGAATTAACACAGATATAGGGAGAATGTATATAATATATACAATACACAGAATATCATAGAGATAGTGTTAATGTACAGAGAGAATTAACACAGATATAGGGGGAATGTATATAATATATATAATACACAGAATATCATAGAGATAGTGTTAATGGACAGAGAGAATTAACACAGATATAGGGAGAATGTATATAATATATATAATACACAGAATATCATAGAGATAGTGTCAATGGACAGCGAGAATTAACACAGATATAGGGAGAATGTATATAATATATATAATACACAGAATATCATAGAGATAGTGTTAATGTACAGAGAGAATTAACACAGATATAGGGAGAATGTATATAATATATATAATACACAGAATATCATAGAGATAGTGTTAATGTACAGAGAGAATTAACACAGATATAGGGAGAATGTATATAATATATAATACACAGAATATCATAGAGATAGTGTCAATGGACAGCGAGAATTAACACAGATATAGGGAGAATGTATATAATATATATAATACACAGAATATCATAGAGATAGTGTTAATGTACAGAGAGAATTAACACAGATATACGGAGAATGTATATAATATATATAATACACAGAATATCATAGAGATAGTGTTAATGTACAGAGAATTAACACAGATATAGGGGGAATGTATATAATATATATAATACACAGAATATCATAGAGATAGTGTTAATGTACAGAGAGAATTAACACAGCTATACGGAGAATGTATATAATATATATAATACACAGAATATCATAGAGATAGTGTTAATGTACAGAGAATTAACACAGATATAGGGGGAATGTATATAATATATATAATACACAGAATATCATAGAGATAGTGTTAATGTACAGAGAGAATTAACAAAGATAGAGGGAGAATGTATATAACATATATAATACACAGAATATCATAGAGATATTGTTAATGTACAGAGAATTAACACAGATAGAGGGAGAATGTATATAATATGTATAATACACAGAATATCATAGAGATAGTGTTAATGTACAGAGAGAATTAACAAAGATAGAGGGAGAATGTATATAACATATATAATACACAGAATATCATAGAGATAGTGTTAATGTACAGAGAATTAACACAGATAGAGGGAGAATGTTTATATTATATATATATGTATATGTGTGGATATATTACATGGTGAGCGAGAGGGGCTCAGAATGTTGAGGGGGAAACATCGAGATAGTTATTATATATTGAGATATACAATATATAGTGTTATCATAGAGTGAATATACTTATATCATACATGGAGCCAGAATAACAGTGAGAGCTATCCGAGTTAGTGAAGATATATAATTAATATATCCAGCGATAGAGTTAATATATAGAAAGTGAGATAGAGAAAACACTGAGATATATAAACAGGTATATTTTATATATAGAGTTTTATATATATATTTTATTTATAGAGTTATCATAGAGATATAGAATCGATATAGAGAGAGTTATAGTGAATCTGGTGATATAGAGAGAGAGAGTGAGGGCTTACCTTGGAGGTTCAGCTTCATTGTTCCCAGGAGCAGGCTGAGGTTAATTTTGGGTTTAAAATTGGAGGTTTTTTTCAAAACCGGAAGTCAGGCCAGGAGTGGCCAGGGGAAGTTTTTGGAGGGTTTAAAAGTGCACCAAAGTATACAGCGGGCAGCATCGTAGCGGGCAGCAGAGTGAGTGGGAAGTTGAGTGAGCTGTCAGGGCTTTGGCTCACAGGGGTTGGACGAGCAGGGGTGAGTTTTTGTTTCCTTACACTCTTATTAACTTTTCACTGTCTTACTTGACATAAAGTGTCCAATATGAGTGTGAAACCAGTGTGTTGTTCCCAGTGTAGGATGTGGGAGGTCCTGGAGGCATCTTGCCTCCCGGACATCCACATCTGTGAGGGGTGTGTCGAGCTGCGGTTCCTGAGGGACCGTGTTAGGGAGCTGGAACTACAGCTCGAGGATCTTAGGCTGATGAGGGAGAATGAGGAGGTGATAGACAAGAGCTATCATCAGGTGGTCACACCAGGGCCACGGGAGGAGGCCAAGTGGGTGACGGCCAGGAAGGGTAAGGCTAGGGTGGTTGAGAGCACCCCGGTGGATTTGCCCCTGCACAACAAGTACTCCTGCTTGAGTACTGCTGGGGGGGACAGCCCGCCTGGGGGAAGCAGCAGTGGCCGTGTCTCTGCAGTGGAGTCCAGCCCTGTAATTCAGAGGGCTAAGGAAAAGAGGAGGAAGGCGGTATTAATCGGGGACTCGATGGTGAAGGGGACAGACAGGCGTTTCTGCGGAGGTAGGCGGGATTCTCGCATGGTGGTCTGCCTCCCTGGGGCCGGGATCCAGGATGTCGCTAGTCGCGTCCCGGAAATCCTGAGGTGGGAGGGAGAGGAGCCTGAGGTAGCGGTACATATTGGTACCGCTGATGTGGGTAGGAAGGGAGAAGGGGTCGTGAAAAGGGAGTACAGGGAATTAGGGAGACAGCTGAGAAAGAGGAAAGCAAAGGTAGTAATCTCAGGATTACTGCCTGTGCCACGGGAAGGTGAGGGCAGGAATGGAGTGAGGTGGAGGATGAATGTGTGGCTGAGGGACTGGTGCAGGGGGCAGGGATTCAGGTTCCTGGACCATTGGGACCTCTTTAGGGGCAGGGGTGATCTGTATACAAAAAACGGGTGGAACTTGAACCACACGGGGACCAATATCCTGGCCGGTAGGTTGGCTAAGGCTACTGGGGAGAATTTAAACTAGATAGGTTGGGGGGAGGGGAGCTAGAAGAGTTGACTAGGATCAAGGAACTAATTGATGGGGGGGGAGGATGCAGGGGTAAGGGGAATTACAAAATTAATGGTAGAGGAGAGGGTGCAAGTGAATGAAGGCGGTAATTTAGATAAGGGAGTAGAGGGAGAGGGTGTTCGCGACTCATCAAAGCGGGTCCAGATAAAAGCTGGAATAAGGACACTTTGCCTGAATGCACGAAGCATTCGGAACAAGGTGAATGAGTTGATGGTGCAAATCAGCACAAGTGGGTACGATCTAGTGGCCATTACAGAAACGTGGCTGAAAGGTGACCAGGACTGGGAGATGAATATCCAGGGGTATCAGGCGTTTAGGAAGAATAGACAGGAAGGAAAAGGTGGTGGGGTCGCGCTATTAATAAGAGATAATATCAGGGTAGTACTGAGGGATGACATAGGCTCTGAGGAACAAAACGTGGAATCGTTATGGGTAGAGATGAGGAATAGTAGAGGGAGAAAGACACTAGTAGGTGTGGTATATAGGCCCCCAAATAATAATGTTGAGGTGGGGAGGGCTATAAACAAGCAGATAAGGGATGCGTGTAAAAACGGAACGGCAATAATCATGGGGGACTTCAACATGCACATTGACTGGCAGACTCAAGTCGGTAAGGGTGGAATGGAGGAAGAGTTCTTAGAATGCTGTCGGGATAGTTTCCTTGAACAGCATGTTACGGAACCGACGAGGGAACGAGCTATTTTGGATCTGGTATTGTGTAACGAGGTAGGTAGAATTAAGGATCTTATTGTGAAGGACCCTCTTGGGTCTAGTGACCACAATATGGTCGAATTTCTGATTCAGATGGAAGAGGAGAAAGTTTGGTCTCAAACCAGTGTCCTCTGTTTGAACAGAGGGAAATATGATAGGATGAGGAATGAATTGGCTAAGGTAGACTGGGAGAGCAGGCTGGCAGGTAGGATAGCTGAGGAACAGTGGAGGATTTTTAAGGAGATCCTTTTCAGTTCTCAGCAAAAATATATTCCAGCAAAAAACAAGGATTGTAAGAAAAGGGAGAACCAGCCGTGGATAACGAAGGAAATAAAGGAGAGTATTAAAATAAAAACAGCTGCGTACAGAGTGGCCAAAAATAGTGGAGAAACAAGTGATTGGGAAAAATTTAAGAAACAACAAAGAGAGACTAAGAAAGCGATAAAGAAAGGAAGGATAGACTATGAAGCTAGGCTAGCAATTAATATAAAAAATGATAGTAAAAGTTTTTATAAATATATAAAAAGGAATAGAGTGGCTAGAGTGAATGTTGGACCCTTGGAGGACGAGAGGGGGGAGTTAATAGTGGGAAATGAGGATATGGCTGAGTCTTTAAATAAGTTTTTTGTGTCGGTCTTCACGGTGGAGGACACAAATAGTATGCCAAATATTAACGATAGAGGGTTGGCAGCAGGAGAAATACTTAATACGATTAATGTTACCAGAGAGGCAGTGCTGGGTAGACTAATGGGACTGAAGGTGGACAAGTCCCCGGGTCCGGATGGAATGCATCCCAGGGTATTGAAAGAAATGTCAGAGGTAATAGTGGATGCGTTAGTGATTATTTATCAAAACTCGTTGCATTCTGGGGTAGTGCCGGTTGATTGGAAAACGGCTAATGTTACGCCGCTGTTTAAAAAAGGAAGGAGACAAAAGGCGGGTAACTATAGGCCGGTCAGCTTAACGTCTGTAGTAGGGAAAATGCTGGAATCCATTATTAAAGAGGAGATAGCAGGGCATCTGGATAGAAATGGTTCGATCAATCAGACGCAGCATGGATTCATGAGGGGAAAGTCGTGCTTGACGAACATGTTGGATTTTTATGAAGATGTGACTAGGGCGGTTGATGGAGGAGAACCGGTGGATGCGGTGTTTTTGGATTTCCAAAAGGCGTTTGATAAGGTGCCCCATAAAAGGCTGCTGAAGAAGATTAGGGCACACGGAGTTGGGGGTAGTGTGTTAAAGTGGATTGGGGACTGGCTATCCGACAGGAAGCAAAGAATCGGAATAAATGGGTGTTTTTCCGGTTGGAGGAAGGTAACTAGTGGCGTGCCGCAGGGATCGGTACTCGGGCCGCAACTGTTTACCATTTATATAGATGATCTGGAGGAGGGGACGGAGTGTAGGGTAACGAAGTTTGCAGACGACACAAAGATAAGTGGAAAAGTGAATCGTGTGGAGGACGGAGAAGATCTGCAGAGAGATTTGGACAGGCTGAGTGAGTGGGCGAGGATATGGCAAATGGAGTATAACGTTGAGAAATGCGAGGTTATACACTTTGGAGGAAATAATAACAAATGGGATTACTATCTCAATGGAAACAAATTAAAACATGCTACCGTGCAAAGGGACCTGGGGGTCCTTGTGCATGAGACGCAAAAGCCCAGTCTGCAGGTACAACAGGTGATCAAGAAGGCAAATGGGATGTTGGCCTATATTGCGAGGGGGATAGAATATAAAAGCAGGGATGTCTTGATGCACCTGTACAGGGCATTGGTGAGGCCGCAGCTGGAATACTGTGTGCAGTATTGGTCCCCTTATATGAGGAAGGATATATTGGCATTGGAGGGAGTGCAGAGAAGGTTCACCAGGTTGATACCGGAGATGAGGGGTTTGGATTATGAGGAGAGGCTGAGGAGATTGGGTTTGTACTCGTTGGAGTTTAGAAGGATGAGGGGGGATCTTATGGAGACTTATAAGATAATGCGGGGGCTGGATAGGGTGGAGGCGGAGAGATTCTTTCCACTTAGTAAGGAAGTTAAAACTAGAGGACACAGCCTCAAAATAAAGGGGGGTCGGTTTAAGACAGAGTTGAGGAGGAACTTCTTCTCCCAGAGGGTGGTGAATCTCTGGAATTCTCTGCCCACTGAGGTGGTGGAGGCTACCTCGTTGAATATGTTTAAAGCGCGGATGGATGGATTCCTGATCGGTAAGGGAATTAAGGGTTATGGGGATCAGGCGGGTAAGTGGTACTGATCCACGTCAGATCAGCCATGATCTTATTGAATGGCGGGGCAGGCTCGAGGGGCTAGATGGCCTACTCCTGCTCCTATTTCTTATGTTCCTATGTTCTTATGAGTGCTCATATATGGAGAGAGAGGAGTGAGAGAGAGTGAATATAGAGATAGAAAGAGAGACTCATAATGTTGAGAGAGAGAGTGTAGGGATAGAGTTTATAGATAGAGTGATATAGGGAGTGAGTGTTAACGTATAGATCGCGCGTGAATATGTATAGTGAGAGTCAATATACAGAGGTGGGTCTGAAAGGGGGAGTGGAGTGAGGGGTTGAGGGGTGTGGGCGGGGGAGCGGGTGAGGGAGCAGGAGGCGGGTGGTGGGATGAGGGGTGTGGGCGGGGGAGGGGGGTGAGGGAGCAGGAGGCGGGTGGTGGGATGAGGGGTGTGGGCGGGGGAGGGGGTGAGGGAGCAGGAGGCGGGTGGTGGGATGAGGGGTGTGGGCGGGTGAGGGGTGTGGGCGGGGGAGGGGAGGGGGGGTGAGGGAGCAGGGGTGGGGAAGAGAGGGGGAAGGGAATGTGGGTGGGATGAGGGGTGTGGGAGAGAAGAGGGGAGAGGGTGAAGGGGTTGGAGAGCCCTTGGTGGGAGAGGCAGTTCTGAGGGTGGTGACTCAGCCTCTGTTCTGGTGGGTGGGGCGGAGTGGGGGGGGCAGCTGTTTGATCATTCGCGGACAGTGTGTGTGTGTGGGGGCGGGAGGGGGGGGCGTTGGGGGGGCGGGTTAGGCTGCATCTTCCCCACGACAGCTGAAGTCATTCCGCCTCCCACCCACTCGCCCCGTCCAGGCCCGCTTCCCCCCTCCCCCACTTCCCCCCTGTCCCCGTATTCACCAACCCCCTAGTCGGGGCAAGTTGCCGCATATTTCATTGGCTGAACAGTTTGAGCTTTGTGCGGAAACGCAAGGAACTGAAGGGAAACGTCTGTTGTCTGTTGAGATGCAGGAGTGGGGAAAATGGGAGCAGAGTCACTGATGGAGCGAGAGTTTAGATTTTGCTGCTTTTCCAGCACTAACTGGGAGGTTACTGTCCCTCTGCTCAGGGTTACTGATGGAGCGAGAGTTTAGATTTTACTGGTTTTCCAGCACTAACTGGGAGGTTACTGTCCCTCTGCTCAGGGTTACTGATGCTTTTGGTTTGATGATTCCGATGCAGCGTAACCTGTTAATGTGAAGTGAGTTCCCGGTGGTTTTGCCACTTTATGGGATCCCTTGAGGTTGTGCGTAACCCGTTTGAGAAGCTACACTGAGACGCTCGCAGTAACGAGTGTGGGAGACTAACCTGCGCCGTTGCAATGAGGCAGGTAAGTCAGCAAAGGTCAGAGATCGGATTGCTGGCAGCTTTCACTCGGCATGGCGAAGAGGCTGTCTGAATTGAAGAGCGCTCCGTCACACTCCTGTCCCTGTAGAGCGGCACTGCCGCCTCACAGTGCCAGGGACCCGGGTTCAATCCCAGCGGCACGGTGGCACAGTGGCTTAGCGCTGCTGCCTCACAGCGCCAGGGACCCGGGTTCAATCCCAGCGACACGGTGGCACAGTGGGTTAGCGCTGCTGCCTCACAGCGCCAGGGACCCGGGTTCAATCCCAGCGGCACGGTGGCACAGTGGGTTAGCGCTGCTGCCTCACAGCGCCAGGGACCCGGGTTCAATCCCAGCGGCACGGTGGCACAGTGGGTTAGCGCTGCTGCCTCACAGCGCCAGGGACCCGGGTTCAACCCAGCGGCACGGTGGCACAGTGGGTTAGCGCTGCTGCCTCACAGCGCCAGGGACCCGGGTTCAATCCCAGCGGCACGGTGGCACAGTGGGTTAGCGCTGCTGCCTCACAGCGCCAGGGACCCGGGTTCGATTCGCGGCCTCGGGTCACTGTCTGTGCGGAGTCTGCACATTCTCCCCGTGTCTGCATGGGTTTCCTCCGGGTGCTCCGGTTTCCTCCCACAGTCCGAAAGATGTGCTGGTTACGGGGGATTGGGCCGTGCTAAATCCTCCCTCAGTGTTACCTGAACAGGCACCGGAGTGTGGGCGACTAGGGGATTTTCACAGTAACTTCATTGCAGTGTTAATGTAAGCCGACTTGTGAATAGTAAATAAAACTTTAACTTTAAGATGGCGGACAGGCTTTTTTTGGGGCGGGGGGGGCGGCGGGAGGGAAGGAAGTCAGGAGGTGAGTTACTCATCGCAGGATTCCCAGCCTCTGATGTCTTCTTGTTGCAGTATTTATGCGGGTGGTTAAGTTTGATTTGATTTATTATTGTCACATCTATTAGCATATATTGAAAAGTATTGTTTCTTGCGCGCTATATAGACAAAGCATACCGTTCATAGAGAAGGAAAGGAGAGGGTGCAGAATGTAGTGTTACAGTCACAGCTAGGGTGTAGAGAAAGATCAACTTAATGTGAGGTAGGTCCATTCAAAAGTCTGACGGCAGCAGGGAAGAAGCTGTTCTTGAGTCGGTTGGTACGTGACCTCCAGACTTTTGTATCTTTTTCCCGACGGAAGAAGGTGGAAGAGAGAATGTCTGGGGTGCGTGGGGTCATAGAGTCACAGAGGTTTACAGCATGGAAACAGGCCCTTCGGCCCAACTTGTCCATGCCGCCCTTTTTTTTGAACCCCGAATCTAGTTCCAGTTGCCCACATTTGGCCCATATCCCTCTATACCCATCATGCCCATGTAACTGTCTAAATGCTTTTTAAAAGACAAAATTGTACCCGCCTCTACTACTGCCTCTGGCAGCTTGTTCCAGACACTCACCACCCTCTGTGTGAAAAAATTGCCCCTCTGGACCCTTCTGTATCTCTCCCCTCTCACCTTAGACCTATGTCCTCTAGTTTTAGACTCCCCTAACTTGATTATGACTCCTTAATTATGCTGGCTGCTTTTCCCCGAGGAAGCGGGAAGTGTAGACAGAGTCAATGGATGGGAGGCTGGTTTGCGTGATGGATTGGGCTACATTCACGACTTTTTGTAGTTCCTTGCGGTCTTGGGCAGAGCAGGAGCCCCAGACCAAGCTGTGATACAACCAGAAAGAATGCTTTCTATGGGGCATCTGTAAAAGTTGGTGAGAGTCGTAGCTGACATGCCAAATTTCCTTCGATGGTGAGAGATCAGTTTCTGGACACTGGTTTCCCCCTCGTAGAAACATAGAAAAACTACAGCGCAAAACAGGCCCTTCGGCCCCACAAGTTGTGCCGAACATGTCCCTACCTTTTAGGCCTACCTATAACCCTCCATCCTATTCAGTCCCTCCCCACAGGATATTTTGTACCTGTTCCACATGGGGCTGCGGTGGTTCAGCATCGCCTCCCCCTGGACAATAAAGGGTGGTTCATCCAGGGGCGTTCCATGAATGAAGGAATAAAAAAATATAAAACACTGGAGAAATGTTCAAGGTCCTATTGCGCAAGACTCCACCCCAATGGTCACTGGTCATGAATCCTCTCATTCACACAGCCCAGTTTGCAGTTAATGTTTCGGAACTGTCCCTCAGGATAAGTTCAAACCCTCGGTGTAATTCGAGTGAATCTTCATTTATATATAAATCTAAAGTTTATTTATTAGTGTCACAAGACGGCTTACATTAACACCGCAATGAAGTTACTGTGAAAATCCCCTAGTCGCCACACTCCGGCGCCTGTTCGGGTTACACTGAGGGAGAACTTAGCACGGCCAATCCACCCTAGTCATGATGTGGAGATGCCGGCGTTGGACTGGGGTAAACACAGTAAGAAGTTTAACAACACCAGGTTAAAGTCCAACAGGTTTATTCGGTAGCAAAAGCCACACGAGCTTTCGGAGCCCCAAGCCCCTTCTTCAGGTGAGTGGTGTTCTTCAGGTGTTGCCACTCACCTGAAGAAGGGGCTTGGGGCTCCGAAAGCTCGTGTGGCTTTTGCTACCGAATAAACCTGTTGGACTTTAACCTGGTGTCGTTAAACTTCTTACAATGCACCCTAACCAGCACGTCTTTCGGACTGTGGGAGGAAAAACGGAGCACCCGGAGGAAACCCACGCGGACACGGGGAGGACGTGCAGACTCCACACAGACAGTGACCCCCCAAGCCGGGAATCGAACCCGGCGCAGTGAGGCAGCAGCGTTAACCCACTGTGCCACCAGAGACAGGGGAAGAGGTCGCGTAGGATTTCACAGCCCAGCCACAGGCTATTCAGCCCATCTGCTCTGTGCTGGTGCTTCTACTCCACACCGAGCCTCCTCTCTCTCTCTCTCTCTCCATCTCACCCTCTCCTTCTGTCTCTTTCTCCCTCGTGTGTTTATCCAGATTTCCTCTTCAATATTATTCCCCTCCGACATCCCTGGGGTCCGTTAGTTGCTCATTCTCTCCCCCTCTCTGGGTAAAGATGTTTTCCCGATGTATTAGTGACTGTCTCACACTGACATCCCTAGTTCTGGTGCCGTGGAAACGTCATTTTTCTATTTATTGGTGGTATTAGTTGTTCGTCCATAATTGCTCTCGGCCATTTCAGAGTTGGCCAGGGTAAGGACGGCCAGGTAATGTCCGAAAGGGACATTACTGACCCAGACAATGGTTTCGCGGTCATCAGTAGATTCTTAATTCCAGAGTTTTGGTTGAATTCAAATTTCACTACCTGCCGTGGCGGGATTCGAACCCGGGCCCCCAGAGCATTACCCTGGGTGTCTGGATTACGGGCCCAGCAACAATACCGCTACGCCACCGCCTCTTCTGTACGCCGACCCTCTTAAAAACCCCGGCAGGTCACACCACCTTCTCTTTTCAAGAGTAAAGAGCCCCAGGTGTGTTGACTCATTCCTGATGCAAACCTTCTCCATTCCCACCGGATCCTTGTTGCAGCAGGAGAACTTTCACCTGAATTCCCCATGGGATTTTTCAGTGACTGTCCCATGTTGATGCTCCCCCCACTCCCCACCCCCCTATCTTCTCCAAGTTCAGCCTATCAAACACTTCCGTTTGTGCGTAGATTCTTTAATAGCCTTTCCCCCAATATTGTCGAGTCAACAAGAGCTGGAACACGGTAGCACAGTGGGTTAGCACTGCTGCTTCACAGCTCCAGGGACCTGGGTTCGATTCCCGGCTTGGGTCACTGTCTGTGCGGAGTCGGCACATTCTCCCCGTGTCTGCGTGGGTTTCCTCCGGGCGCTCCGGTTTCCTCCCACAGTCCGAAAGATGTGCGGGTTAGGTTGATTGGCCATGATAAAATTGCCCCTTCGTGTCCTGAGATGCGTAGGTTAGAGGGATTAGTGGGTAAATATGTAGGGATATGGGGGTAGGGCTTGGGTGGGATTGTGGTCGGTGCAGACTCGATGGGCCGAATGGCCTCTTTCTGCACTGTAGGGTTTCTATGATTCTATGATTTGATTTATTATTGTCACATGTATTGAGATATAGCGAAGGTATTGTTTCCTGCAGACAAAGCATACCGCTCATAGAGTACATAGGGGAGAAGGAAAGGAGAGGGTGCAGAATGTAGTGTTACAGTCACAGCTAGGGTGTAGAGAAAGATCAACTTAATGCGAGGTAGGTCCATTCAAAAGTCTGACGGCAGCAGGGAAGAAGCTGTTCTTGAGTCGGTCGGTGCGTGACCTCAGACTTTTGTATCTTTTTCCTGACGGAAGAAGGTGGAAGAGAGAATGTCCGGGGTCCTTGATTATGCCGGCTGCTTTTCCCGAGGCAGCGGGAAGTGTAGACAGAGTCAATGGATGCTTTTGGAGCACTGCTCCTTGACTTGCCTGATGAAGGGGCAGCGCTCAGAAAGCTCCAAATAAACTTGTTGGACTTTAACCTGGTGTTGTGAGACTTCTTACTATTTCTTATACCGGGCTTGGGTATAAGCGCATTACAGCAAAATTAACTGCCTTTAACATTTAGTCACTGTCTCTCAATCTGTGCCGCGAACTGAGCATCTTTTGTCGGTGTTGTTCGAAGGATCAGTATGACCTCGGGTGAGAACTGTTCTGGGCCAATTCCTGTAGGTACCCTGTTAGTCTATAGCTTGAAGTCTCACAACACCAGGTTAAAGTCCAACAGGTTTATTTGGTAGCAAATACCATAAGCTTTCGGAGCAATGCTCCTTCCGAAAGCTTATGGTATTTGCTACCAAATAAACCTGTTGGGCTTTAACCTGGTGTTGTGAGACTTCTTACTGTGCTTACCCCAGTCCAACGCCGGCATCGCCACATCAAGTCTATAGCTTCAACAGAAATCCCCAATTGCAGAGTAAGGTTCATTGGAGATGGTGTGGGCTGCTCCCTCTTCCAAAACAAAATTGGCAGACCGATGCTTACAGGCTAAGCCCACTGAAGTCAGATTTATTTACGTGTTAGTTCGTACACAGTCATCAAATGTTACAGCAAGATACCGGAATCACTCATTCTTAAAAGCATAAAATTGGAATCGTCGTACACTGAGCGAGTTTAGAATAGAATATGCAGATTTAAAGTAAAGTTTATTTGTTAGTGTCGCACGTCGGCTTACATTAACACTGCAGTGAAGTTACTGTGAAAGTCCATTAGTCGCCACACTCCGGCGCCTGTTCGGGTGCACTGGGAGAATTTAGCACCCTAACCAGCACGTCTTTTTGACTGCGGGAGGAAACCGGGGCACCCGGAGGAAACCCACGCAGACACGGGGAGAATGTGCAGACTCCGCACAGACAGTGACCCGAGCCGGGAATCGAACCCGGGTCCCTAGCGCTGTGAGGCAGCAGCGCTAACCAGAATGCCAGATGTTTGGGTGGCAGACAGATGTCTCTTGGTCAGACTGCCCAGATGTAACACTACACGGGCAATGTGAATCCAGTTTGTCCACCAGAGCTTTGAACCCGTGGTGTACATCTTATTCTTGCCACCCCTTGGACGTCAGCAGGCGGGGGGGATGGGTTAACGCATCTCCTTGATTTGATTTGATTTATTATTGTCACATGTGTTAACAGTGCAAAGTATTGTTTCTTGTGTGCTATACAGACAAAGCATACCGTTCATAGAGAAGGAAAGGAGAGGTGCAGAATGTAGTGTTACAGTCATAGCTAGGGTGTAGAGAAAGATCAACTTAATGCGAGGTAGGTCCATTCAAAAGTCTGATGGCAGCAGGGAAGAAGCTGTTCTTGAGTCGGTTGGCACGTGACCTCAGACTTTTGTATCTTTTTCCCGACGGAAGAAGGTGGAAGAGAGAATGTCCGGGGTGCGTGGGGGGTCGTTAATTATGCCGGCTGCTTTGCCGAGGCAGCGGGAAGTGTAGACAGAGTCAATGGATGGGAGGCTGGTTTGCGTGATGGATTGGGCTACATTCACGACCTTTTGTAGTTTCTTGTGGTCTTGGGCAGAGCGGGAGCCCAGACCAAGCTGTGGTACAACCAGAAAGAATGCTTTCTATGGAGCATCTGTAAAAGTTGGTGAGAGTCGTAGCTGACATGCCAACTTTCCTTGGCCTCCTGAGAAAGTAGAGGTGTTGGTGGGGCTTTCTTAACTATAGTGTCGGCATGGGGGGGACCAGGACAGGTTGTTGGTGATCTGGACACCTAAAAACTTGAAGCTCTCGACCCTTTCTACTTCGTCCCCATTGATGTAGACAGGGGCATGTTCTCCTTTACGCTTCCTGAAGTCGATGACAATCTCCTTCGTTTTGTTGACATCGAGGGAGAGATTATTGTTGCAGCACCAGTTCACCAGATTCTCTATCTCATTCCTGTACTCTGTCTCGTCATTGTATGAGATCCGACCCACTACGGTGGTGTCATCAGCAAACTTGAAAATCGAATTGGAGGGGTGTTGAGTTGAGTTGAGAAGTCTCTCTATCTATCCGTCAGTGACCATTTCCAGTAAATACTCCAGCCACCAATCAACTGTTGATTTAATTGGTTTCCAAACAGGATATTGAAACGTGTTGAGGGCAGGCTGTTTGCCTTGTGTCTGTTTCAATAGATTGTGATCCATTCAGGTGTGCTACTTAGGACGGCCACAAAGCATTGGCTTCGATCAGCTGCGTCTCAGTGTTACAATCGGATTGATCTGCGAATCGTATCAGAGTCGCAACATGGGAGGCCATTCAGCCCGTTGTACCTGTACTGGCCCTCCTAAAGGGGCAGTTCTCCTGGTGCTGCTGTCTTGCTTTCCCACCCATTTCCTGTTTGGATGATGAAGTAATTCCCTTTGGGAAGTCTTGATAGTTCCTGTCTCCGCCACACACTCGGGCAGCGCCTTCCAGTCCCACTTGCTGCATGAAATAAGATTTCCCTCGCCTCGCCTTTGGCCTCTTCCGCCACTTACCTCCAGATCGATGCCACCGGGCTCCCAATCCTTCCGCCAATGGGAACGGCTTCTCCTTATCTGGCCGGGCCCCCTCCTGATTTTGAATGTCAAATCCCCCCCCCCCCTCCACTTTCTCATCTCCAAGGCGAACGGTCCCAACCACTCCACGCAACTCGCTCGCTATCGCATCGTGTACGGGAACCACCCAGGAAGCACCCCCACCCCCCACGCCAATTAGTGGCTGCATCTTGTAAACGTTTTATTGGCTGACTCGGGGAGCTTTGGACAGAGGCTTTGAGCGGCGATTAGTTTCCCGCAGCTTTTGGTGCAAGTGTTGTCAGGGACAGGAGTCGGAGCGGTTACATCTTGTGCAGGGAATGCTTTCGGACTAAATCCGACACCAAGCCGTGTCAGATGTTAAGACGAGCGTGCAGGGGTTCTGTCGGAGTGTTGGTCTTGCGGAGGAGAGGTGTGGTGAAGATTTTGGATTTGATTTATTATCACCTGTATTATCATACAGTGAAAAGTATTGTTTCTTGCGCGCTATACAGACAAAGCATACCGTTCATAGAGAAGGAAAGGAGAGAGTGCAGAATGTAGTGTTACAGTCATAGCTAGGGTGTAGAGAAAGATCAACTTAATGCAAGGGAGGTCCATTCAAAAGTCTGACAGCAGCAGGGAAGAAGCTGTTCTTGAGCCGGTTGGTAAGTGACCTCAGACTTTTGTATCTTTTTCCCGACGGAAGAAGGTGGAAGAGAGAATGTCCGGGGTGCGTGGGGGTCCTTGATTATGCTGGCTGCTTTTCCCCGAGGCAGCGGGAAGTGTAGACAGAGTCAATGGATGGGAGGCTGGTTTGCGTGATGGATTGGGCTACATTCACCACCTTTTGTAGTTCCTTGCGGTCTTGGGCAGAGCAGGAGCCAGACCAAGCTGTGATACAACCAGAAAGAATGCTTTCTATGGTGCATCTGTAAAAGTTGGTGAGAGTCGTAGCGGACATGCCAAATTTCCTTAGTCTTCTGAGAAAGTAGAGGCGTTGGTGGGGCTTTCTTAACTATAGTGTCGGCATGGGGGGGACCAGGACAGGTTGTTGGTGATCTGAACATGTAAAAACTTGAAGCTCTCGACCCTTTCTACTTCGTCCCCGGTTGATGTAGACAGGGGCATGTTCTCCTTTACGCTTCCTGAAGTCGATGACAATCTCCTTCGTTTTGTTGACATCGAGGGAGAGATTGTTGTCCCACTCCTTTCCCTGTTTCTTTTGTACTTTCTTTATGGGGGTTTAGGGACGGTTTTCCAGAGCTCAGGGCCTGGGCTGATGAAGGCAGAGTGACCAGCGGGGAAGCGATAAAGATCGGGAATGTATACAAGGCTCAAGTTTGAGGAGAGCTAGGCTCTCAGAGGGAGCAGATGGGTCTTGGAGAGGAATGCCAGTTCCTTTAGAATTGTACCCAATACTTTGAGAAAAGAAATGAAGAGGGTGAAGGTGTGGGGGACGGCGGGGGGTGGCGGGGGGCGGCGGGGGGCGGGGGGGTTCGGTTTGTCGTATGAAGAACGGTTGAGGACTCTGGGTCTGTACTCGTTGGAGTTTAGAAGGATGAGGGGGAGGATCTTATTGAAACTTACAGGATACTGCGAGGCCTGGATAGAGTGGGCGTGGAGAGGATGTTTCCACGAGTAGGAAAAACTAGAACCAGAGGGCACAACCTCAGGCTAAAGGGACGATCCTTTGAAACAGAGATGAGGAGGAATTTCTTCAGCCAGAGAGTGGTGAATCTGTGGAACTCTTTGCCGCAGAGGAGACCGGGTCATTGAGTGTGTTTAAGACAGAGATAGACAGGATCCTGATTAATCAGGGGTTATGGGGAAAAGGCAGGAGAATGGGGATGAGAAAAATATCAGCCATGATTGAATGGCGGAGCAGACTCGATGGGCCGAGTGGCCTCATTCAGCTCCTATGTCTTGTGGAATGAAATCCGTACTAAAACCCACCGTTTCTCACCTTCAGGTAGCTCGGAAGAATGCGAGATAATACCCAAGGGAGGAAGCGGTGTGGGCAGACTGGTCTCCACCCCGACGCCCCGTCACCCCCAAAGCAAGAACAACCGTGTCCCGGTGGGAGAATGGACTTCACGGGGAGAAGGGAGAAGCCCCGAGCGGCTGAGGGCTGGTTCCAGGAACACCAGGTTTACAAAGGCGCCTCCAACTCGACGGAAGGACGGCCGCAGAAAGATGGAAGCCGCGCCTTGGCCAACCACTCCCCCTGGAATAATCTGCTGCGGAAAAGGAAACCTGACTTTGGGGAGTTGTCCGAAGGGGCCGCGAGCGACTGGGGAATGGCGCCGGACTGGGAAACACCGGAGTGCAGCGTTCCCTGTGACAGCGTCCCAGGCCCTGGGGTCAGTGCCAAGCGGGCGGTGAGAAATTGTAACCTGACCCACAGCCCTGCCGGGTGCAGTCGGTACAACCTGGGCGGGGACGCCGCTGACCACCGAGGGGGGAACGCAGGCGGGTGCAAGATAACGCCGGCCGCCAGACCTTGTCGAAGGCGGAGGCGGTTTAGGAAGCGGTGGAAGCTGATGCAAACCTTCCACATGCTCCTGTACCGCCGCATCTCCCCCCTGACCTTCCACTGGCGGGTCTGGAACTTGTTCAGGAAGCGACGTGCGTCCCAGCTCCCCGGGGCCAAGGCTGCCGCTCCCGCTCGCCAGCCGCTCGGGGAAGGATCCGCCAGCGCGGGGGACGCTGGGCCGTGGGACTGCCCGAAGCATCAGGGGGGAGGCGAGACGTTGCGGGCGGGGATGGCTCCCGCCTTTGGCCCCGGCGCCGCCAGCCCGTGCCCGGAGACGCGCAAAGCCGCCCGCTCGCTGGAACGAAGCAATAACCCCTGGCTGAAGGCCGAGGGCAGGAGCCCCAACCTGAGGCTGCCGGGCCTGTCCGCCCCCAACTGCCAGAGCCTGCCCAAGGACTCCAGGCTCTCGAACCAAGGGGGCCCCTTCGAGAATGTCAGCAGCGCGGCGTCCGTCCCCCTCAGGGGGGGCACCCCAGCCGATTTTTCGGAGAAGCCCAAGGAGGGCCTGCGCGCGTTCGGGCAAACCAACAGCCACGCTCTCTGTGGGCCCGGCCGGACTTTGGGTGGCGACACGGCCGAGCAGCTTCAAGGCGCCCGGCTGCTGGGCAGGCTGCCCGTGGACCGGGAACATCCTCTGTTTTCCCGCTACGCGGCGCGGCAGAAGGACCCGCTGCAGGTTTGCCGGGATGAAGCCGGCGGTGACACCTCCACCCATGGCGCCGCTCACCTCGGCGCTCTGGAACAGGCGAGGGGACCCCTGTCCGGTCGGACGAAATCAGTGGAGACCGGCATCGCGGCTGGCCAAGGGCCATTCAGTGGCGTTGGAGGTAACTGCTCAGCTCAGTGTGTTTGTCCGGGAAGCGATTCCGAGCCAGTTGTTTACCTCTTTCCCCCCCCCGTTGGCGAGTGAGAGAAATAAACGGTGCGGTATTGAGGTATCTGCAGTAAAGTTTATTCATTAGTGTCACAAGTAAGGCTTACATTAACACTGCAATGAAGTTACTGTGAAAATCCCCATGTCGCCAGACTCCGGCGCCTCCTCGGGGACACTGAGGGAGAATTTAGCACGGCCAACACACCTGAGGTTTCCTTCCACAGTCCAAAGATGTGTAGGTTAGGGGGATTGGCCATTCTAAATTGCCCCTTAGTGTCCAAAGATGTGTGGGTTAGGTGGATTGGCCATGCTAAATTGCCCCTTAGTGTCCAAAGATGTGTAAGTGAGGTGGATTGGCCATGCTAAATTGCCCCTTAGTGTCCAAAGATGTGTAAGTGAGGTGGATTGGCCATGCTAAATTGCCCCTTAGTGTCCAAAGATGTGTAAGTGAGGTGGATTGGCCATGCTAAATTGCCCCTTAGTGTCCAAAGATGTGTAAGTGAGGTGGATTGGCCATGCTAAATTGCCCCTTAGTGTCCAAAGATGTGTAAGTGAGGTGGATTGGCCATGCTAAATTGTCCCTTAGTGTCAGGGGGATCAGCAGGGTAAATGCATGGGGGTTGGGCCTGGGTGGGGTTGTAGTCAGTGCAGACTCGATGGGCTGAATGGCCTCCCTCCTGCACTGTAGGGATTCTGTGTCTAACCAGCACGTCTTTCAGACTGTGGGAGGAAACCGGAGCACCCAGGGGAAACCCACGCAGACACGGGGAGAATGTGCAGACTCCGCACAGACAGTGACCCCAAGCCGGGAATCGAACCCGGGTCCCTGCCGCTGTGAGGCAGCAGTGCTAACCCACTGTGCCACCGTGCTGCCCCACACATGAAGGTACAAGCATCAAGGTATACTGGCTGTCCATCAGCTCATACCCAAGCACGTGGAAATTGAACATGGAATGTATGCTTTGCAACACAGCAACAGGCCCTTCGGCCCGACTGGTCCATGCTAGTATTGAGGCCCCGCACAAACATCCTCCTCCCACCCTGCCTTCTCTCACCCCATCAACATATCCTTCTCTCCCTTCCTCCCTCATCCCCTTATCCCGCTCCTCCTTTAAACATATCTGTGTTATATCCTCAAATACTCCGTGCAGAAACATATTCGGTGGCACACTGGGTTAGCGCTGCTGCCTCACAGCGCCAGGGACCCGGGTTCGATCCCAGCGGCACGGTGGCACAGCGGGTTAGCGCTGCTGCCTCACAATGCCAGGGACCCGGGTTCGATCCCAACGGCACGGTGGCACAGTGGGTTAGCACTGCTGCCTCACAGCGCCAGGGACCCGGGTTCGATCCCAGCGACACGGTGGCACAGTGGGTTAGCACTGCTGCCTCACAGCGCCAGGGACCCGGGTTCGATCCCAGTGACACGGTGGCACAGTGGGTTAGCGCTGCTGCCTCACAGCGCCAGGGACCCGGGTTCAATCCCAGCGGCACGGTGGCACAGTGGGTTAGCGCTGCTGCCTCACAGCGCCGGGGACCCGGGTTCCATTCTCGGTCTTGGGGTACCGTCTGTGCGGAGTCTGCACGTTCTCCCCGTGTCTGCGTGGGTTTCCTCCGGGTGCTCCGGTTTCCTCCCACAGTCCGAAAGACGTGCTGGTTAGGGGCTAAATTCTCCCTCAGTGTTACCCGAACGGGCGCCGGAGTGTGGGCGACTAGGGGATTTTCACCGTAACTCCATTGCAGTGTTAATGTCAGCCGACCTGTGACACTAATAAATAAATATAATGGTTACAACTCAAAGGGGGCCATTCAGCCCATTACGTCAGTGCTGGCTCTTTGCAAGATGTGATGTGGAGATGCCGGCGTTGGACTGGGGTAAACACAGTAAGAAGTTTAACAACACCAGGTTCAAGTCCAACAGGTTTATTTGGTAGCAAAAGCCACACAAGCTTTCGGAGCTCCAAGCCCCTTCTTCAGATTACCTTGGGTATGGACTGGTCTTTTCCCCTGCAGATATTTTCTTTTCAGATAATTATCCAGTATCTTCGTCCAAACCACGATTAAATCTTCCTCCACCGCCCTTTCAGGCCGTGCATTCGGAAGGAAGGACAGATGGGGATGGCCAAAACACTCTGGCCCTCTGGCCCTTTCACCAATCACCCGGAATTCTCTCCTCCTCGATGCCAACGGAAGCAGACTTTTTCTGTCGTGGTTTTTGAAAAGCTCTCTCAAACCTCCCTCCCCGTCCCCACCTTCTCTGAGGAGAAACCAAGTCCGGCTTCTCCCAGCCTGTCCTCACGACTCCCGGGGAGGCGTGGCGTGGTGGTATTGTCACTGGACTGGTAATCCAGGGATCCAGGGTTCGAATCCCACTGCGGCAGAGGGTCAAATCTGAATTCGATAAGAATCTGGCAATTGTTGCAAAATCCCAGCTGGGTTCACTAAATCCGCCGTCTGTACCTGGTCTGGCTGAGCAAACCACTCAGTCCAGCCCAGATAATAAACAAAAGGTCCTTTATCCCTGGGACCGCTCTCGTGAACCTGCACCCTCTCTGAATCCATCCTTTAGACTGCACGGGTTTCATAAAGACCTCACGATGGTTTTTGTACCTTCTGCCTAGAATCATAGAATCCCTACAGCGCAGAAGGAGGCCATTCGGCCCATCGAGTCTGCTCCGACCACAATCCCACCCAGGACCGAACCCCATATCCCTACAAATCTCCTTACAAATCCCAGGATCCTGTATTCCTGAGCAACTGTTTTCTTAACCTGCCACCTTCATAACCATATGATATAGGAGCAGAATCATATAAGCAGGGGCGGGCGGCACAGTGGGTTAGCACTGCTACCTCACAGCTCCAGGGACCCGGGTTCGAAACTAGAACTAGGGGAGCATGGCCTCAAAATAAGGGGAAGCAGATTTAGGACTGAGTTGAGGAGGAACTTCTTCACACAAAGGATTGTGAATCTGTGGAATTCCCTGCCCAGTTGAGGCGACCTCATTGAATGTCTTTAAGGCAAGGATAGATAGATTTTTGAACAGTGAAGGAATGAAGGGTTATGGTGAGCGGGCGGGTAAGTGGAGCTGAGTCCACGAAAAGATCAGCCATGATCTTATTGAATGGCGGGGCAGGCTCGAGGGGCCGGATGGCCTACTCCTGCTCCTAGTTCTTATGTTCTTATGATTCCAACCTTGGGTCACTGTCTGTGTGGAGTTTACACGTTCTCCCCATGTCTGCGTGGGTTTCCTCCGGGTGCTCCGGTTTCCTCTCACAGTCCAAAGATGTGCAGGTTAGGGGGATTGGCCATGGTAAATTGTCCCTTAGTATCCAAAGATGTGCGGGTTAGAGGGATTGGCCATGGTAAATTGTCCCTTAGTGTCCAAAGATGTGCAGGTTAGGGGGATTGGCCATGTTAAATTGCCCCTTAGTGTCCAAAGATGTGCGGGTTAGAGGGATTGGCCATGCTAAATTGCCCCTTAGTGTCCAAAGATGTGCGGGCTAGGGGGATTGGCCATGCTAATTTGATGTTTGTGTCAGGGGGATTAGCAGGGTAAATATGTGGGGTTATGGGGATAGGGCCTGGGTGGGATTGTGATTGGTGCAGACTCGATGGGTCGAATGGCCTCTTTCTGCACTGCAGGGATTCTAAATATGTGAATGAGGCCACTCGGCCCATCGAGTCTGCTCCGCCATTCAATCATGGCTGATAATATTCTCATCCCCATTCTCCCGCCTTTTCCCTTTGATCTCCTTATTAATCAAGAACCTATCTATCGGCACGGTAGCACAGTGGTTAGCACTGCTGCTTCACAGCTCCAGGGTCCCGGGTTCGATTCCTGGCTCGGGTCACTGTCTGTGTGGAGTTTGCACATTCTCCCCGTGTCTGCGTGGGTTTCCTCCGGGTGCTCCGGTTTCCTCCCACAGTCCAAAGATGTGCGGGTTAGGTTGATTGGCCAGGTTAAAACTTGCCCCTTAGAGTCCTGACTTGCGTAGGTTAGAGGGATTAGTGGGTAAATATGTGGGGGTAGGGCCTGGGTGGGATTGTGGTCGGTGCAGACTCGATGGGCCGAATGGCCTCCTTCTGCACTGTAGGGTTTCTATGATTCTATCTCTGTCTTAAAGACACTCAATGGCCCAGCCTCCTCTGTGGCAATGAATTCCACAGATTCACCGCCCTCTGGCTGAAGGAATTCCTCCTCATCTCGGTTCGAAAGGGTCGTCCCTTTATTCTGAGGCTGGGCCCTCGGGTCCCAGTCTCTCCGACTAATGGAAACATCTTCCCCACGTCCACTCTATCCAGGCCTTTCAGTATTCTGGAAGTTTCAATGAGATCCCCCCGCCTTCATCCTTCTAAACTCCATGGAGTACAGACCCAGCGTCCCCAAACGCTGCTCCTACGTCAAGGCTTTCCGAGTCCTTGCCACAATCCCACCAAAGCTCCCACTATTTATACCATTTCATAAAACCAAACACTTATAGAGTTATCACAGATACGGATTTACAGATACCAAAAATTCCAGCATTAAAAAGCCGCCTCATTTTAAAATTTGGTGCGGCTCCTGCGATTTGCAGTGAGTATAATCCCTGGCTCCCCCGGTCATGGGCAGGTGGGACAGTGCACTGCTCCCCCATGGCCGGGGGAGCCAGTAAAGGGTGCAGTTTGAGGAATCGGGGGGGCCAGCGAGTTTGACAATGGGATTGCACGGTGAGCTTCAGTCTCTCCGTCAGCCCCAAATGTCTGAGATGGAATGAGCTCTGAAAGCGCTGGTACCTCGCGCAATTTCACAGCTTCAACAAAGAACAATACAGCACAGGAACAGGCTCTTCGGCCCTCCAAGCCCGTGCCGCTCCCTGGTCCAAACTAGACCATTCTTTTGTATCCCTCCATTCCCACTCCGTTCATGTGGCTGTCTAGATAAGTCTCAAACGTTCCCAGTGTGTCCGCCTCCACCACCTTGCCCGGCAGCGCATTCCAGGCCCCCACCACCCTCTGTAAAATATGTCCTTCTGATATCCGTGTTAAACCTCCCCCCCCCCCCTTCACCTTGAACCTATGACCCCTCGTGAACGTCACCACCGACCTGGGGAAAAACCATCGGGTTACTGACTGCAATAGGTTCCCTGAGCAGGAGTGTCTTAGAAACCCTACAGCACAGAAAGAGGCCATTCGGCCCATCGAGTCTGCACCGACCACAATCCCACCCAGGCCCTACCCCCACATCCCTACATATTTTACCCACTAATCCCTCTAACCTACGCATCCCAGGACACTAAGGGGCAATTTTAGCATGGCCAATCAACCTAACCCGCACATCTTTGCGGACTGTGGGAGGAAACCGGAGCACCCGGAGGAAACCCACGCAGACACGAGGAGAATGTGCAGACTCCACACAGACAGTGACCCAAGCCGGGAATCGAACCCAGGTCCCTGGAGCTGTGAAGCAGCAGTGCTAACCCACTGTGCTACTGTGCCGCCCCATGACAGAGAGGCGACTTGTCCTTGTGGAGGCTTGTCCCTGGGATTGGGCAGTAAGTGTGGGGCAGATCGGTTCTGCATCCAATGATGTGATAAATAGTAAGCGGGGAATCTACTCTGACGTCTTACTGTGTTATATCGAGTCCTCGAGGTTTACAGCACGGAAACAGGCCCTTCGGCCCAACTTGTCCATGCCGCCCCTTTTTTATTTAACTCCTAAGCTAGTCCCAGTTGCCCGCATTTGGCCCATATCCCTCTATACCCATCGTACCCATGTAACTATCTAAACGCTTTTCAAAAGACAAAATTGTACCCGCCTCTACTACTGCCTCTGGCAGCTCGTTCCAGACACTCACCACCCTCTGTGTGAAAAAATTGCCCCTCTGGACACTTTTGTATCTCTCCCCTCTCACCTTAAACCTATGCCCTCTAGTTTTAGACTCCCCTACCTTTGGGAAAAGATATTGACTATCTAGCTGATCTGTGCCCCTCATTATTTTATAGACCTCTATAAGATCACCCCTCAGCATCCTACGCTCCAGGGAAAAAAGTCCCAGTCTATCCAGCCTCTCCTTGTAACTATCCCTGAATGAGATGAGGGGTTGGCATCGGGGCAATGGAAAATCTCTCTTCTCTGCCACGGTGGGTTCGCACTGCAGCCTCATAGCGCCAGGGACCCGGGTTCGATTCCCAGCGTGGGTCACTGTGTGGCGTTCTCCCCGTGTCTGCGTGGTTTTCCTCCGGGTGAAACGTAGAAACATAGAAAAACTCCAGCACAAAACAGGCCCTTCGGCCCCACAAGTTGTGCCGAACATATCCCTACCTTTTAGACCTACCTATAACCCTCCATCCTATTAAGTCCCATGTACTCATCCAGGAGTCTCTTAAAAGACCCTATTGAGTTTGCCTCCACCACCACTGACGGCAGCCGATTCCACTCGCCCACCACCCTCTGTTTGAAAAACTTCCCCCTAACATCTCCCCTGTACCTACCCCCCCAGCACCTTAAACCTGTGTCCTCTCATAGCAGACATTTCCACCCTGGGAAAAAGCCTCTGAGAGTCCACCCGATCTATGCCTCTCAACATCTTCTATACCTCTATTAGGTCTCCTCTCATCCTACGTCTCTCCAAGGAGAAAAGACCGAGCTCCCTCAGCCTATCCTCATAAGGCATGCCACTCAATCCAGGCAACATCCTTGTAAATCTCCTCTGCACCCTTTCAATCTTTTCCACATTCTTCCTGTAATGAGGTGACCAGAACTGAGCACAGTACTCCAAGTGGGGTCTGACGAGGGTCTTATATAGCTGCATCATTATCCCCGGACTCCTAAACTCAATCCCTCGATTGATAAAGGCCAGCACACCAGTGCTCTGGTTTCCTCCCACAGTCCAAAGATGCGCGGGTTAGGTGGATTGGCCATGCTAAATTGCCCCTTAGTCTCAGGGGGACTAGCAGGGTAAATGCATGGGGTTACGGGAATAGGGCCTGGGTGGGATTGTGGTCGGTGCAGACTCAATGGGCCGAATGGCCTCCTTCTGCACTGTAGGGATTCTGTGATTCAGTTCCAGGGACGGGAGGTTGCAGACTCGCCCCGAGCAGAAACGGGACTGGGAATGAGGGCACCAGGGTTCCGTCAGATCTTCAGGATGTGGAGCTAGACCGGGGACAGGGTTCGGGGGGGGGGGGGGGAGAAGAAGAAGAGGGAGAAGTGAGGAAGTTGAGATTGGGGAACTGAGAGTGCGGCTGGGAGGAGGAGGGTAAGCAGGCTGGATTTTAGATACAGGACAGACCAGCACAGCAGAGGGAGCTGGGTAGTTAATGACAGCGGAAGGTCTAACCGAGCGTTCATCGTGTGGAGATACCGGCGTTGGACTGGGGGTAAACGCGGTAAGAAGTCTCACAACACCAGGTTAAAGTCCAGCCATCAGGGTTGGGCTTTAAGCTGCGGTGAGAGACTTCTCACTGAGTGTCCACCAACATCACAATGTAGTGGAATTAGAATTAGATTGAGAGTAAAACCCTCCATTGGATCTGGATTAATACAGTTAGATTGAGCATTGGAAAAAGCATTCCCGAATGAGGGAAAGCCAGCATGGTTTTGTGCGGGGCAGGTCGTGTCTAACTAACCTCATAGAATACTGCAGTGCAGAAGAGGCCCTTCATCCCATCGATCCTGCACTGACGCCTACCTAGAACATAGAACATAGAAAGCCACAGCACAAACAGGCCCTTCGGCCCACAAGTTGCGCCGATCACATCCCCACCCTCTAGGCCTATCTATAGCCCTCAATCCCATTAAATCCCATGTACTCATCCAGAAGTCTCTTAAAAGACCCCAACGAGTTTGCCTCCACCACCACCGACGTCAGCCGATTCCACTCACCCACCACCCTCTGAGTGAAAAACTTACCCCTGACATCTCCTCTGTACCTACCCCCCAGCACCTTAAACCTGTGTCCTCTCGTAGCAACCATTTCAGCCCTTGGAAATAGCCTCTGAGAGTCTACCCTATCCAGACCTCTCAACATCTTGTAAACCTCTATCAGGTCACCTCTCATCCTTCGTCTCTCCAGGGAGAAGAGACCAAGCTCCCTCAACCTATCCTCATAAGGCATGCCCCCCAATCCAGGCAACATCCTTGTAAATCTCCTCTGCACCCTTTCAATGGCTTCAACATCTTTCCTGTAATGAGGTGACCAGAACTGCGCGCAGTACTCCAAGTGGGGCTAACCAGGGTCCTATAAAGCTGCAGCATTATCTCCCGACTCCTAAACTCAATCCCTCGATTAATGAAGGCTAGTACGCCGTACGCCTTCTTGACCGCATCCTCCACCTGCGAGGCCGATTTAAGAGTCCTATGGACCCGGACCCCAAGGTCCTTCTGATCCTCTACACTGCTAAGAATGGTACCCTTCATATTATACTGCTGCTTCATCCCATTGGATCTGCCAAAATGGATCACTACACACTTATACCTAACCCCACTCGCCAGCACTTGGCCCATAGCCCTGAATGTTATGACGTGCCAAGTGCTCATCCGGATACTTTTTAAAGGATGTGAGGCATCCCGCCCCCACCACCCTCCCAGGCAGTGCATTCCAGACCCTCACCACCTTCTGGGTGAAAAAGTTTTTCCTCAAATCCACCCCCAAACCTCCCACCCCTCACTTTTAACTTGTGTCCCCTCGTGACTGACCCTTCGACTAAGGGGAACAGCTGCTCCCTATCCACTCTGTCCATGTCCTTCATAATCTTGAACACCTCAATCAGGTCACCCCTCAGTCTTCTCTGATCCAGAGTAAACAACCAAAGCCTCTCCAACCTCTCTTCATAACTTAAATGTTCCGTCCCAGGCAGCATCCTGGTGAATCTCCTCTGTACCCCCTCCAATGCAATCACATCCTTCCTATAACGTGGCAACCAGAACTGCACACAGTACTCCAGCTGTGGCCTTACCAAAGTTCTATACAACTCCAACATGACCCCCCTGCTTTTGTAATCTATACCCCGATTGATAAAGGCGAGTGTGCTTGGTTGATTTTTTTTCGAGGAGGTGACGAAGGTGATCGATGAGGGGAGAGCAGTGGATGTTGTGTCCATGGATTTTAGTAAGGCTTTCGGCAAGGTCCTTCATGGAAGGCTCGCCCTGAAGATTAAGATGCATGGGATCCACGGTGACTTAGCCGCTTGGCTTCAGAATTGGCTTGCCCGGAGAGTTGTGGCTGGAGGTCCATGACGAGTGGTGTTCCGCAGGGATCCGTAGTGGGACCTCTGCTGTTGATGAGATAGATAAATGAAGTAGATGGGTGGGTTAGTAAGTTTGCAGACGACACAAAGATAGTTGGAGTTGTGGATCATGTAGAAGATTGTCAAACGATACAGCTGGATAGAGACTGATTGCAGATATGGGCAGAGAAATGGCAGATGGAGTTTAATCTGGGCAAGTGTGAGGTGCTGCACTTTGGGAGTTCAAATGTTAAGGGTAAGTATACGGTTAATGGCAGGACCCTGGCCAGTTTTTATGTACAGAGGGATCTTGGGGTTCAAGTCCATCGCTCCCTGAAAGTGGCCACACAAATAGATAGGGTGGTGGGGAAGGTGTATGGCACGCTTTATTGATCGGGGCATTGAGTACAAGAGTCAGGATGATAGGCTGCACTTAGAGTATTGCGTTCTGTTCTGGTCGCCACATTACAGGAAGGATGCGGAGGCTTTGGAGAGGGTACAGAAGAGGTTTACCAGGATGCTGCCTAGATTAGAGGTCTCACAACACCAGGTTAAAGTCCAACAGGTTTATTTGGTAGCACGAGCTTTCGGAGCGCCGCTCCTTCATCAGGCGAGTGGAGAGTTGGGTTCACAAACAGGGCATATAATAGACACAGACTTAATTACAAGATAATGGTTGGAATGTGAGTCTTAACTGGTGATCAAGTCTTCACAGGTGCAGACAATGCGAGTGGAGAGAGGGTTAAGCACAGGTTAAAGAGATGTGTACTGTCTCCAGCCAGGACAGTTAGTGAGATTTTGCAAGCCCAGGCAAGACGTAGGGGTTACAGATAGTGTGACATGAACCCAAGATCCCGGGTTGAGGCCGTCCTCATGTGTGCGGAACTTGGCTATCAGTCTCTGCTCAGCGACTCTGCGCTGTCGTGTGTCGTGAAGGCCGCCTTGGAGAACGCTTACCCGAATATCAGAGACTGAATGCCCGTGACTGCTGAAGTGCTCCCCCACAGGTAGGAAACACTCCTGCCTGGTGATTGTCGAGCGGTGTTCATTCATCCGTTGTCGTAGCGTCTGCATGGTCTCCCCAATGTACCATGCCTCGGGACAGGCAGCGTATCAGGTAGACAATGTTGGCCGAGTTGTAAGAGTAGGTACCGTGTACCTGGTGGATGGTGTGAGATGATGGCATCCGTGTCGATGATTAGAGGGGATGAGCTATAAGGAGAGGCTGGACAAACTAGGGTTGCTTTCTCTGGAGCGGCGGAGGCTGAGGGGAGACCGGATAGAAGAATATAAAATGATGAGAGGCACAAACAGGGTTGACCGAGTCGGAATCTTTTTCCCCAGAGTTGAAATGTCTGATACTAGGGAGCGTGCACTTGAGGTGAGAGGGGGACAGTTCAAAGGAGATGTGCAGGGGAAGTTTTTTACACAGAGTGGGGTAGGATTCTGGAACACGCTGCCAGGGGTGGTGGGGGCATCGATAGGGGCGTTTCAGAGCCTTTTGGATAAGCACATGAATATCCAAGGAACACGGGGATATGAGGCAAGGTCAGGCAGAAAGGGTTAGTTTAATACAGTTAGATTCAGAGTAAAGCTCTCCAGGTAAACATAGAACATAGAAAAGCTACAGCACAAACAGGCCCTTCGGCCCACAAGTTGTGCTGAACATGTCCCTACCTACTAGGTTTACCTATAACCCTCTACCTTACTAACTTCCATGAACTTATCCAAAAGTCTCTTAAAAGACCCTATCGAATCCGCTTCCACCACCACTACCGGCAGCCGATTCCACACACCCACCACCCTCTGAGTGAAAAACTTACCCCTAACATCTCCTCTGTACCTACTCCCCAGCACCCTAAACCTGTGACCTCTTGTGGCAACCATTTCAGCCCTGGGTAAAAGCCTCTGAGAATCCACTCTATCAATACCTCTCAACATCTTATACACCTCTATCAGGTCACCTCTCATCCTTTGCCTCTCCGAGGAGAAAAGACCTAGCTCTCTCAACCTATCCTCATAAGGCATGCCACCTAATCCAGGCAACATCCTCGTAAATCTCCTCTGCACCCTTTCTATGGATTCCACATCCTTTCTGTAATGAGGCGACCAGAACTGGGCACAGTACTCCAGGTGGGGTCTGACCAGGGTCCTATACAGCTGCAGCATTATCTCCTGATTTCTAAACTCAATTCCTCTATTGATGAAGGCCAGTATTCCATACGCCTTCTTAACCACAGCCTCTACCTGCGACGCTGCTTTGATCCTTCTGATCTTCCACACTGCCAAGCGTCTTACCCTTAATATTATATTCTTTCATCCTATTCGACCTGCCAAAATGAACCGCTACACACTTATCTGGATTGAAGTCCATCTGCCACTTCTCCGCCCAGTCTTGCTTCTTATCTATGTCTCGTTGCAACTTCTGACATCCCTCCACACTATCCACAACACATCCAACCTTTGTGTCATCAGCAAACTTGCCAACCCATCCTTCCACTTCCTCATCCAGGTCATTTATAAAAATCACAAAGAGCAAGGGTCCCAGAACAGATCCCTGGGGCACTCCACTGGTGACCGACCTCCACTCTGAAAAAGACCCATCTGCAACCACTCTTTGCCTTCTGTGGGCAAGCCAGTTCTGAATCCAGAAAGCAATGTCCCCTTGTATCCCATGCCCTTTCACTTTCTCAATAGGCCTTGCATGGGGCACCTTATCAAACGCCTTGCTGAAATCCATATAAACCACATCTACCGCTCTTCCCTCGTCTATGTGTCTAGTTACATCTTCAAAAAATTCAATTAGGCTCGTAAGGCATGATCTGCCTTGGACAAAGCTGTGCTGGCTATTTCTGATCATACTATTCCTCTCCAGATGTTCATAAATCCTGCCTCTCAGGATCTTCTCCATCAACTTACCAACCACTGAGGTTAGACTCACCGGTCTATAATTTCCCGGGCTATCTCTTCGCCCTTTCTTGAATAACGGAACCACATCCGCAATCGTCCAGAACCTCTCCCGTCTCCATTGATGACGCAAAGATCATGGCCAGAGGCTCAGCAATCTCTTCCCTCGCCTCCCACAGTAACCTGTGGTACATCCCATCCGGTCCCGGCGATTTATCTAACTTGATGCTTTTCAAAAGCTCCAACACATCCTCTTTCCTAATGTCCACATGCTCAACCTTCTCAGTCCACTGCAAGTCTGCACTGCAACTACCAAGATCCTTTTCCACTGTGAATACTGAAGTAAAGTATTCATTGAGTACCTCTGTTGTTTCTACCGGTTCTATACAGACTTTCCCACCGTCACATTTGATAGGTCCTACTCCTTCACATCTTATCTTCTTGCTCTTAACATACTTGTAGAATGCCTTGGGGTTTTCCTTTATCCTGTCTGCCAAGGCCTTCTCATGACCCCTTCTTGCTCTTCTAATTTCCCTCTTAAGTTCCTTCCTACTAGTTGTATACTCTGCTAGATTTCTAACATTACCTAGCTCCCTGAACCTTTTGTCGGCTTTTCTTTTCTTCTTGACTAAATTCGTTACAGCTTTCGTGCACCATGGTTCCTGTAACCTACCATAACTCCCCTGTCTCATTGGAACGTTGCTGTGCAGAGCTCCAGACGAATTTTCCTTGAAAATTTGCCACATTTCTTCTGTACATTTCCCTGAGAAAACCTCCTTCCAATTTATGCCTCTAATTTCCTGCCTAAGTGCCTCATAATTGCCCTTACTCCAAATAAACACTTTCCTAGCTTGACTGATCCTATCTCTCTCCAATGCTAATGTAAAGGAGGTAGAGTTATGATCACTATCGCCAAAATGCTCTCCCACTGAGAGATCTGACACCTGCCCAGGTTCATTCCCTAATACCAAATCAAGCACAGCCTCTCCTCTTGTAGGCTTATCCACATACTGTGTCAGGAATCAGTAAAGTTTAATCCAGTTAGATTCAGAGTAAATCTCTCCAGGTACAGTTTAATCCAGTTAGATTCAGAGTAAATCTCTCCAGGTACAGTTTAATCCAGTTAGATTCAGAGTAAATCTCTCCAGGTACAGTTTAATCCAGTTAGATTCAGAGTAAATCTCTCCAGGTACAGTTTAATCCAGTTAGATTCAGAGTAAATCTCTCCAGGTACAGTTTAATCCAGTTAGATTCAGAGTGAAGCTCTCCAGGTACAGTTTAATCCAGTTAGATTCAGAGTGAAGCTCTCCAGGTACAGTTTAATACAGTTAGATTCAGAGTAATACTCTCCAGGTACAGTTTAATCCAGTTAGATTCAGAGTAAACCTCTCCAGGTACAGTTTAATACAGTTAGATTCAGAGTAAATCTCTCCAGGTACAGTTTAATACAGTTAGATTCAGAGTAAAGCTCTCCAGGTACAGTTTAATACAGTTGGATTCAGAGTAAATCTCTCCAGGTACAGTTTAATCCAGTTAGATTCAGAGTAAATCTCTCCAGGTACAGTTTAATACAGTTGGATTCAGAGTAAATCTCTCCAGGTACAGTTTAATACAGTTAGATTCAGAGTAAACCTCTCCAGGTACAGTTTAATACAGTTGGATTCAGAGTAAATCTCTCCAGGTACAGTTTAATACAGTTAGATTCAGAGTAAAGCTCTCCAGGTACAGTTTAATACAGTTGGATTCAGAGTAAATCTCTCCAGGTACAGTTTAATACAGTTAGATTCAGAGTAAATCTCTCCAGGTACAGTTTAATACAGTTGGATTCAGAGTAAATCTCTCCAGGTACAGTTTAATACAGTTAGATTCAGAGTAAATCTCTCCAGGTACAGTTTAATCCAGTTAGATTCAGAGTAAATCTCTCCAGGTACAGTTTAATCCAGTTAGATTCAGAGTAAATCTCTCCAGGTACAGTTTAATCCAGTGAGATTCAGAGTGAAGCTCTCCAGGTACAGTTTAATCCAGTAAGATTCAGAGTAAATCTCTCCAGGTACAGTTTAATCCAGTTAGATTCAGAGTAAATCTCTCCAGGTACAGTTTAATCCAGTTAGATTCAGAGTGAAGCTCTCCAGGTACAGTTTAATACAGTTGGATTCAGAGTAAATCTCTCCAGGTACAGTTTAATACAGTTAGATTCAGAGTAAACCTCTCCAGGTACAGTTTAATACAGTTAGATTCAGAGTAAATCTCTCCAGGTACAGTTTAATACAGTTAGATTCAGAGTAAAGCTCTCCAGGTACAGTTTAATACAGTTGGATTCAGAGTAAATCTCTCCAGGTACAGTTTAATACAGTTAGATTCAGAGTAAATCTCTCCAGGTACAGTTTAATACAGTTGGATTCAGAGTAAATCTCTCCAGGTACAGTTTAATACAGTTAGATTCAGAGTAAATCTCTCCAGGTACAGTTTAATCCAGTTAGATTCAGAGTAAATCTCTCCAGGTACAGTTTAATCCAGTTAGATTCAGAGTAAATCTCTCCAGGTACAGTTTAATCCAGTTAGATTCAGAGTGAAGCTCTCCAGGTACAGTTTAATCCAGTTAGATTCAGAGTGAAGCTCTCCAGGTACAGTTTAATACAGTTAGATTCAGAGTAAATCTCTCCAGGTACAGTTTAATCCAGTTAGATTCAGAGTAAACCTCTCCAGGTACAGTTTAATACAGTTAGATTCAGAGTAAATCTCTCCGGGTACAGTTTAATCCAGTTAGATTCAGAGTGAAGCTCTCCAGGTACAGTTTAATCCAGTTAGATTCAGAGTAAACCTCTCCAGGTACAGTTTAATACAGTTAGATTCAGAGTAAAGCTCTCCAGGTACAGTTTAATACAGTTGGATTCAGAGTAAATCTCTCCAGGTACAGTTTAATACAGTTAGATTCAGAGTAAATCTCTCCAGGTACAGTTTAATACAGTTAGATTCAGAGTAAATCTCTCCAGGTACAGTTTAATCCAGTTAGATTCAGAGTAAATCTCTCCAGGTACAGTTTAATCCAGTTAGATTCAGAGTGAAGCTCTCCAGGTACAGTTTAATCCAGTTAGATTCAGAGTAAATCTCTCCAGGTACAGTTTAATCCAGTTAGATTCAGAGTAAATCTCTCCAGGTACAGTTTAATACAGTTGGATTCAGAGTAAATCTCTCCAGGTACAGTTTAATACAGTTAGATTCAGAGTAAATCTCTCCAGGTACAGTTTAATCCAGTTAGATTCAGAGTAAATCTCTCCAGGTACAGTTTAATCCAGTTAGATTCAGAGTAAATCTCTCCAGGTACAGTTTAATCCAGTTAGATTCAGAGTAAACCTCTCCAGGTACAGTTTAATACAGTTGGATTCAGAGTAAATCTCTCCAGGTACAGTTTAATACAGTTAGATTCAGAGTGAAGCTCTCCAGGTACAGTTTAATCCAGTTAGATTCAGAGTAAATCTCTCCAGGTACAGTTTAATACAGTTAGATTCAGAGTAAAGCTCTCCAGGTACAGTTTAATACAGTTGGATTCAGAGTAAATCTCTCCAGGTACAGTTTAATACAGTTGGATTCAGAGTAAATCTCTCCAGGTACAGTTTAATACAGTTAGATTCAGAGTAAATCTCTCCAGGTACAGTTTAATACAGTTAGATTCAGAGTAAACCTCTCCAGGTACAGTTTAATACAGTTAGATTCAGAGTAAATCTCTCCAGGTACAGTTTAATACAGTTAGATTCAGAGTAAAGCTCTCCAGGTACAGTTTAATACAGTTGGATTCAGAGTAAATCTCTCCAGGTACAGTTTAATACAGTTAGATTCAGAGTAAATCTCTCCAGGTACAGTTTAATACAGTTAGATTCAGAGTAAACCTCTCCAGGTACAGTTTAATACAGTTAGATTCAGAGTAAATCTCTCCAGGTACAGTTTAATCCAGTTAGATTCAGAGTAAATCTCTCCAGGTACAGTTTAATACAGTTAGATTCAGAGTAAACCTCTCCCTGTGACGGGGATTATCCAGTTGTTTAACCCACTGTGTTCCTAATGTGTGTGTGTGTGTGCTTTGTTTTATTCCCGCTGATCTTGCTTCTTCCGTGTTTTTGGAATGGCGTTACAGATATGCTGGGAGTGAATGGGCACCCCCTGAGTGACCCAGATGAAGTGCCACCCTTGGACGCCAGCACTCCGTGCCAGCGCGGCGTTGGAGAGGACAATGGGATTGTAATCAGTCACGTGTGCAGCATTGGCTCCCAGATGGTGGAGCAGCTGTTTGGGGATGAGGACAGTGGCGAGGGTAGTTCAGCCAGCGGTGGCAAGCACAAGCACGGGTCCGACAGCTCAGCGACCAGTGCTGGACAGCTGGAGAGTGAAGGAGGTCCTACGGCGCAGTCGAAGAGCGGCGATCGGCCCGGCTCCGCCCACGTGTCGGCGATGAGCAATGAGCATATCGCTTGCATTCACGGTAAGGACCTTGCTGCCATCTGCTGCCATCAGTGCCACTCGCTGGGCATTCTGGGCCATCTTTTTTTTTGATGTGCGGCACAGTGACACGATGGCTAATATTGCTGCCTCTCAGCGCCAGGGACCCGGGTTCCATTCCAGCCTCAGCTGACTGTCTTTGTGGACTTTGCATGTTAGTGTCCGAAGATGTGCAGGTTAGGTGGATTGGCCATGCTAAATTGCCCCTTAGTGTCCAAAGATGTGCGGGTTAGGTTGATTGGCCAGGTTAAAATTGCCCCTGAGATGTGTAGGTTAGAGGGATTAGCGGGTAAATATGTGGGGGTAGGGCCTGGGTGGGATTGTGGTCGGTGCAGACTCGATGGGCCGAATGGCCTCCTTCTGCACTGTAGGGTTTCTATGATTCTATAAATTGCCCCTTAGTGTCCAAAGATGTGCGGGTTAGGGGGATTGGCCATGCTAAATTGCCCCTTAGTGTCCAAAGATGTGCAGGTTAGGGGGATTGGCCATGCTAAATTGCCCCTTTGTGTCCAAAGATGTGTGGGTTAGGTGGATTGGCCGTGCTAAATTGCCCCTTAGTGTCCAAAGATGTGCAGGTTAGGGTGGATTGGCCGTGCTAAATTGCCCCTTAGTGTCCAAAGATGTGCGGGTTTGGTGGATTGGCCGTGCTAAATTGCCCCTTAGTGTCCAAAGATGTGCGGGTTTGGTGGATTGGCCATGCTAAATTGCCCCTTAGTGTCCAAAGATGTGCGGGTTTGGTGGATTGGCCGTGCTAAATTGCCCCTTAGTGTCCAAAGATGTGCGGGTTAGGTAGATTGGCCATGCTAAATTGTCCCTTAGTGTCCAAAGATGTGCAGGTTAGGGGGATTGGCCGTGCTAAATTGCCCCTTAGTGTCCAAAGATGTGCAGGTTAGGGTGGATTGGCCATGCTAAATTGCAGCTTAGTGTCCAAAGATGTGCAGGTTAGGGTGGATTGGCCATGCTAAATTGCCCCTTAGTGTCCAAAGATGTGCAGGTTAGGGTGGATTGGCCATGCTAAATTGCAGCTTAGTGTCCAAAGACGTGACTCTATAAAGCGTTTAGACATGGGTAAAAATGGGTATAGAGGAATATGGGCCAAACGCAGGCAATTGGGACTAGCTTCGGGGTTAGAAAAAGGGGCAGCATGGAGAGTCGGTCTGAAGGGTTTGTTTCCATGCTGTAAACCTCTGACTCTCGGTTAGGGGGATTGGCCGTGCTAAATTGCCCACTAGTGTCAGGGGAAACTAGCGAGTGTAAATGCATGGGGATAGGACCTGGGTGGGAGTGTGGTCGGGTGCAGACTCGATGGGCCGAATGGCCTCCTTCTGCACTGCAGGATTCTATGATTCTAATGGTGACCTTCCTTTTCAGGCCTTCTGGATGAGTATATCCAGACCTATGGCAGCTTAATACCTCTCAACACAGATGAAGTCATTGAGAAACTGCAGGATGTGTTTGAAGAAGATTTCTCCACCTCTCACAGGTACACGTTGCGTCATGTATGTTGCTTCCACGTCTGGTTGGAGCTCTCTGCTATCGTGTGGTGTCAAGTTTAACTTTTATCCACAATGCAGAATGGAAATTTACCCTAATTTACCAACCTTGTCATCCCTCACTCTCTCTCTCTCTCTTCTTCGGAGCTCTCTCTCTCTTACCGCGTCTGCTTTACCTTTTCAATACCCTTCACTCCCTGCATGTTTTCCTCCGGTTTTCCCCCACAGTCCAAAGATGGGTGGCACAGTGGGGTTAGCACTGCTGCTTCACAGCACCAGGGACCTGGGTTCGATTCCCGGGGGCACGGTGGCACAGTGGGGTTAGCACTGCTGCTTCACAGCACCAGGGACCTGGGTTCGATTCCCGACTCAGGTCACTGTCTGTGTGGAGTCTGCACGTTCTCCCCGTGTCTGCGTGGGTTTCCTCCGGGTGCTCCGGTTTCCTCCCACAGTCCAAAGATGTGCGAGTTAGGTTGGTTGGTCAGGCTAAAATTGCCCCTTAATGTCCTGAGATGCGTAGGTTAGAGGGATTAGTGGGTAAATGTGTAGGGGTATGGGGGTAGGGCCTGGGTGGGATTGTGGTCGGTGCAGACTCGATGGGCCGAATGGCCTGTTTCTGCACTGTAGGGTTTCTATGATTTCTATAATATCCAGGCTCCCTGTTTCTCTGCTGCTTTGTCTCCCTGACTCACCTTTCGCCCACCCTCCGCTTCCCTCCCACCCTGTGGACTGAGTCATTGCAGAGTCTTCCCTGTGGGTTAAAAAGAGGGACCTTTACTTTCTTTGATAGGGTGGCACAGTGGTTAGCACTGCTGCCTCACAGCGCCAGGGACCCCGGTTCGCTTCCCGGGGGCATGGTGGCACAGTGGTTGGCACTGCTGCCTCACAGCGCTAGGGATCCGGGTTCGATTCCCGGCTTGGGTCACTGTCTGTGTGGAGTCTGCACGTTTTCCTCCGGTTTTCTCCCACAGTCCAAAGATGTGCAGGTTAGGGTGGATTGGCCATGCTAAATTGTCCCTTAGTGTCCAACGATGTGCAGGTTAGGTGGATTGGCCATGCTAAATTGGCCCTTAGTGTCCAACGATGTGTCGGTTACAGGGATAGGGTGGGGCGAGGATCTGGGTACGGTACTCTGACAGGGAGTTGGTGCAGACTCGATGGGCCAAATGGCCTCCTCCTGCACTGTAGGGATTCTGTGATTTTATTCTATGATTCCCTAAAGGGTAAACGGGCTGCCCAGTGAGGCCGAGAGATCCAGAAGGTGCTGGGCACGATTCCCTGTCGATCGAGTTCGCTGATCTCAGGCAGTCAGTGGAATTGTCTGTGTTGTTCCCCCTGTCCCTGGGTGCTGGGGGCTAAGAAAATTATCTCTCAGCCTGTGACTCTGCAGGGAGAAGAGCTTTATGAACAGGCATGGCGGCACAGTGGGTCAGCACTGCTGCCTCACAGCGCCAGGGACCCCGGTTCGCTTCCCGGCTTGGGTCACTGTCTGTGTGGAGTCTGCACGTTTCTCCCCGTGTCTGCGTGGGTTTCCTCCGGGTGCTCCGGTTTCCTCCCAAAGACTCCAAAAGACGTGCTGGTTTAGGGTGCATTGACCCGAACAGGCGCCGGAGTGTGGGCGACTCGGGGGATTTTCACAGTCACTTCATTGCGGTGTTAATGTGAGCCTACTTGTGACAATAAATAAAGGTTAAATTCTCTCTCCTGCTACCTTCGGAGTATAAATACACTTTTATTTGGCGCGGACAGGGCCGTGTGGGACTGGGTCGGACGGGAATCTCGTTGCCCCTCGCTCTCCTCGAGAGCGAATCGTTGTGTCTCGGAGTGATTCTGGGGGGCGGGATGGGTGGGGGGGACACGTTGCGAAGGGTGGGAACTGTTTAAACTCGGGCTGGAGTTTTCACACACATTCCCTCCGGCTTTGTACACAGGAAGAACATGATTCAGCACGTGATGCAATCATACCACCGGATGATTGGGAATAACGCGGTCCGGAGCTTCCGGGTCACATACAAGAGGCATGTGCTAACCATGGACGACCTCTCCACTTTGTATGGACAAAACTGGCTTAATGACCAGGTTATATTCCTTTTGTTGTTGACTATTTTGGGTTGGCGGGGGGACGATTGCTCCTGTACAGGGGAGTGCATTGGACGTATAACCAGGTGGCCCGCACTAGAGTCATAGAGGTTTACAGCAGGGAAACAGGCCCTTCGGCCCAACTTGTCCATGCCGCCCTTTTAACCACAAAGCTAATCCCAATTGCCCGCATTTGGCCCATATCCCTCTATACCCATGTAACTGTCTAAATGCTTTTTAAAAGACAAAATTGTACCTGCCTCTACTACTGCCTCTGGCAGCTCGTTCCAGACACTCACCACCCTCTGTGTGAAAAAATTGCCACTCTGGACCCTTTTGTATCTCTCCCCTCTCACCTTAAACCTATGCCCTCTAGTTTTAGGCTCCCCTACCTTTGGGAAAAGATATTGACTATCTAGCTGATCTGTGCCCCTCATTATTTTATGGACCTCTATAAGGGCGGCACGGTGGTGAGCGCTGCTGCCTCACAGCACCAGGGACCCAGGTTCGATTCCCGGCTTGGGTCACTGTCTGCGTGGAGTTTGCACGTTCTCCCCGTGTCTGCGTGGGTTTCCTCCGGGTGCTCCAGTTTCCTTCCACAGTCCAAAGATGTGCAGGTTAGGGTGGATTGGCCATGCTAAATTGCCCCTTCGTGTCCAAAGATGTGCAGATTAGATGGATTGGCCATGCTAAATTGCTCCTTCGTGTCCAAAGATGTGTGGGTTAGGTGGATTGGCTGTGCTAAATTGCCCTTTAGTATCCAAAGATATGCAGGTTAGATGGATTGGCCATGCTAAATTGCCCTTTAGTATCCAAAGATGTGTAGGTTAGATGGATTGGCCGTGCTAAATTGCCCTTTAGTATCCAAAGATGTGTAGGTTAGATGGATTGGCCATGCTAAATTGTCCCTTCGTGTCCAAAGATGTGTAGGTTAGGTGGATTGGCCATGCTAAATTGCCCTTTAGTGTCAGGGGGACTAGCTAGGGTAAATGCATGGGATTATGGGGATAGGGGCTGGGTGGGATTGTGGTTGGTGCAGATGGGCCGAATGGCCGCCTCCTGCACTGAAGGGATTCTAAAAAGATTGCCCCTAAGTCTCCTACGCTGTTGGGGAAAAAAGTCCCAGTGTATCCAGCCTCTCCTTATAACTCAAACCATCAAGTCCCGGTCGCATCCGAGTAAATCTTTTCTGCACTCTTTCTGGTTTAATAATGTCCTTTCTGTAACAGGGTGACCAGAACGGTACAGTACCAATTCTGATACATGAGTTCAGTTGGAACCACCACATTCGGGGAGTTTAAATTAAATAAAACCTGGGCCAGAGAGAGGTGATAGTGAAAGGTCACCGAGTATGAATTGGATTGTCATTAAAACCCATCTGTTTCTCTCGTGCCCTTTGGGGAACAGAACCTGCCGTCCGCATCCCTACCTACAGCCGGGGGGGGGTTGATTTTAACTGCCCTCTGCACTGGCCTCGCTAATCACTGTGTTGTGTCCACCACCACCACCACCTTGAGGGCAATTACGAATGGGAAATAAGTCCAGCCTTAACGGCCATGCTCACATCCCAGGATTGAATTAAAAAACGTACGATTCACATTATTTTCCTCTCCTCTCTCCGCTCACCGTCCGGCTGCTGGTTGGTTTCGTGGTCTTGCCAACAGCTCCTGTCCCCCTTTACGGTGCTGGGCACTGAAGCCACAGCTCGGACCGTTTCTCTGCTCAGCCGGGATCGCCGCCAGGCTCCCTCGCCACACCGAGCTGCCCTGAGCCTCCAGCGGTTGGCTCCAGCCTCCTCTGTTTCCTGCTGTTGCCCTGAGCAAAAATCAGCCGGGGGGGGGGGGGGGGGGGGGGCGTGAATTGAGCCAGACACTGGGTTCTCTCTGCCAGCTGTCACCCATTCCGCTTGGCGCAGTACGTTTTACCAGCCAGCCGGTGGAGGGGTCGCTTTGCTGATCACAAGGGAAGTGCCATCCCTCCCAGAAAGATCCAAACTTTCCTTTTTATACACGCTGTGACCCATTCTCATATCTGTAAGAAGTCTCACAACACCGGGTTAAAGTCCAACAGGTTTATTTGGAATCACGAGCTTTCGGGGCGCTGCTCCTTCATCAGGTGACACGACAACGCAGAGTCGCTGAGCAGAAACTGATGGCCAAGTTCCGCACACATGGGGACGGCCTCAACCGGGATCTTGGGTTCATGTCACACTATCTGTAACCCCCACGACTTGCCTGGGCTTGCAAAATCTCACTAACTGTCCTGGCTTGAGACAATACACATCTCTTTAACCTGTGCTTAACCCTCTCTCCACTCACATTGTCTGTACCTGTAAAGACTTGATACCTGTAAAGACTTGATACCTGTAAAGACTTGATACCTGTAAAGACTCGCATTCCAACCATTATCTTGCAAAGCAGTCTTTGTCTATATACGCCCTGTTTGTGAAACCCACCTCTCCACTCACCTGATGAAGGAGCAGTGCTCCGAAAGCTCGTGATTCCAAATAAACCCTGTTGGACTTTAACCCGGTGTTGTGAGACTTCTCACTGTGCCTCACCCCCAGTCCAACGCCGGCATCTCCACATCAATTTGCATGTGTTAGCTGCAAGTAATGTGGTGGTCGCCTGGTCTGTGCTTGAGTTTGGGACTGTGCTGTACAGTGTGGGACATTTAATACTGCTTTGCTCCCTTTAAGTGGTTTCCCATTCAGATTCTCAGGATGTAAGGCAGTGAAGACGCTGGACAGGCCTCCCGACTCGGGCAGCATCTGTGGAAGGAGAGATAGAGTTAATGTTTTAGCTCGCTGACCTTTCTTCAGAACTGGGGGGAAGTTTGGGGCTTTTAACCGTTATAAGCAGCTATGGGGTCAAGTATTAAAGTAACGTTGTGCAATGTGTACTGAGACTCACAGGGCGCGATCTTAACAGCCGTCCACGCCACGCTCCCGCCGCAGCGAGGTCGCAGAATCTGGCGCCCAGCCGAATCTCCATTCCTGTAGCGGGATTGGAAAGTCCCGCCAGATGAACAGCCGGAACGTTCCGGCCTGGATCTTGTTATGCCGCATTTTCAGAGCTCTGGCTGCAGGCTGTATCCCTGGGGGGGGCTCCAGTTTGGGACAGCGAGGGATGAGGAACGATATACGTCTCTACTGGGGGGGGTGCTAAGGGGGGAACACTGTAACAGTTTGTGTTATCAGAGCACTGTGGACAGGTTGCACCGAGGATCTGGGCAGTGGAAGTGTGTCGGGGGAGAGGCACGGTGAAATGAAATGAAACCATTCTGAAGGTGAGAGTTGGCTGTGAATGTAGCTGGAACGGTGGCACAGTGGTTCGCACTGCTGCCTCACAGCGCCAGGGACCCGGGGCGATTCCCGGCTTGGGTCACTGTCTGTGTGGAGTCTGCACGTTCTCCCCGTGTCTGTGTGGATTTCCTCCGGGTGCTCCGGTTTCCTCCCACAGTCCAAAGATGTGTAGGTTAGGGGGATTGGCCATGCTAAATTGTCCCTTAGTGTCCAAAGATGTGCGGGTTAGGTGGATTGGCCGTGCTAAACTGCCCCTTAGTGTCCAAAGATGTGTGGGTTAGGGGGATTGGCCATGCTAAATTGCCCCTTAGTGTCCAAAGATGTGCAGGTTAGGGGGATTGGCCATGCTAAATTGCCCCTTAGTGTCCAAAGATGTGCAGGTTAGGGGGATTGGCCATGCTAAATTGCCCCTTAGTGTCCAAAGATGTGCAGGTTAGGGGGATTGGCCATGCTAAATTGCCGCTTAGTGTCCAAAGATGTGCAGGTTAGGGGGATTGGCCATGCTAAATTGCCCCTTAGTGTCCAAAGATGTGCAGGTTAGGGGGATTGGCCATGCTAAATTGCCCCTTAGTGTCCAAAGATGTGCAGGTTAGGGGGATTGGCCATGCTAAATTGCTCTTTCGTGTCAGGGGGACTAGCGAGGGTAAATGCATGGGGATACCGGGATAGGGTCTGGGTGGGATTGTGGTCGGTGCAGACTCAATGGGCCGAATGGCCTCCTTCTGCACTGTCAGGATTCTGTGATTCTATCAGTGGGCAGGGTGTTCGAGAGGACGGGAATACAGGGAAAGGAAGGATGGCCACAAACGGGAAGGCAGAGAGCACGGGGAAAGGGAACCAATTGGATGTCTGGGAGGGAAGCTTCACTGAGGCGATGCCAGGGAGAGATTTGAAAGACAAGCTTTGAAGCAAACTCACGCTCTCCCCGTGTCTGCGTGGGTTTCCTCCGGGTGCTCCGGTTTCCTCCCACACTCCAAAGATGTGCAGGTTAGGGGGATTAGTGGGGTAAGTACATGGGGTTATGGGGCTAGGATAGGGGTGGGTGTGGGTGAGGTGCTGAGTCGCTTACAGGCTCGATGGGCCGAATGGCCTCCTTCAGCACCATGGTGATTCTGTGATTCTAAAGCCAGCATGGGTGGGTTCCAAAAGGGGGGCATTTAGTTTTGCCAAGATGGGTATCCTACGTCCTTCTCTAAAGGCAGTAGTTGGGAAGTATGGCAGTGGCCTCTGAAAGAGAGCGCGGTTAAGAGAGTCAGTAACATGGAGGGAATTAACCTCAGCGATGCTTTTGCAGGGGGTGGCGGTGGGTGGGTGTTGGCGCAGGGAGCGGGATGGTGGTAAAGCAGTAGATACTGGAGACAGCAGGACTGAGGGAGAGTCTCTGGGGTCAGATCAGCTCACTCCACCGCCTGCGCACCTCAGACACGACCAGGGGACGGTTTGGGTCTTTGGCAGAGCCTGACTGGGAGACGTTCCCGTTCAGACTCCCCCCAACCCAACGGAACGGAATTAGCTGCGGCTTTGGAAGCGGGAACGCCGCGGTAAATGGGACTGGGAGCTGCTTTGGGCTGGGGAGGGGGCTTGAACTGAGTGTGGTCAAATAGATGCTGAGGTTGTCCTTGGTGTCAGATGAAGTCCTTTTTCTTGTGCAGGTCATGAACATGTACGGAGATCTGGTAATGGACACGGTTCCTGACAAGGTATGTCCACTCACTCGGGCTGTCTGTATTGGTGTCTGTGTACCCGTACGCTACTAAAGATCCCCCTCCTCTTTACTCTGGAGGAGGCGGGGAAAGCGCGGAGGGACGGGGTAGCTCAGTCTAGTTGCTGGAGCAGGATTGGTACAAACTCGGAAATGCAGTTGCCTGTTCTTGCTCGACCGATTGAAGCGAATGGGTTTTGAATCTGAGGGCGTTGCTTCCCGAGACGCAGTCGGCCGTCCTTGTCTCTGAACCGTGACATTGCGATGTTCACTTGTTCTGCCCTCTGCTTAATGACCCTCTGTCCAGTCTAAGAATGAAGGGGTAAGCTATTCAAGACTGAGATGATGAGGAAGAACCTCTTCACTCGGAGAGTTGTGAACCTGTGGAATTCTCGACCACAGGAAGCTGTTGGGGGCCAGTGCGTTGGATATGTTCAAGAGGGAACTGGACGTGGCTCTTGTGGCTAAAGGGATCGGGGGGTATGGAGAGAAAGTGGGAGTGGGATACTGACAGTGCATGAGCAGCCATGATCATATTGAATGGTGGAGCAGGCTCGATGGGCTGAATGGCCTCCTCCTGCACTGTAGGGATTCTATGGTGGGCTGGCGAGGGTGGGTTTGTACTGCAGGGTGTGGGGTGACAGGGATAGGGTGGGGGGAGCTGTCAGTCGGTGCAGGCTCGATGGGCTGAATGGCCTCCTCCTGCACTGTAGGGATTCTATGGTGGGCTGGCGAGGGTGGGTTTGTACTGCAGGGTGTGGGGTGACAGGGATAGGGTGGGGGGAGCTGTCAGTCGGTGCAGGCTCGATGGGCTGAATGGCCTCCTCCTGCACTGTAGGGATTCTGCGGTGGGCTGGCGAGGGTGGGTTTGTACCGCAGGGTGATACCATCGCTCTTTAAGAATTCCACGTCTGCTTCCCTCGTTCAGGTTCACTTCTTCAACAGCTTCTTTTACGACAAGCTGAGAACCAAGGGCTACGATGGAGTCAAGCGATGGACTAAAAATGTAAGATTTCCAACTGAACATGAGTCTCGGGCGTGGCACGGATCGAATGTGGAGCGAAGCTTTCCCGGACCTGTCCCTGAACTGCCGTCCCAGCTGCCTCCGTCCCGTTCCCCCGGTCCTGGCTGCCCCTGCCCCCCCCCCCCCTGTTCCCCGTCCATCCCAGTCCCGGCTGGCCACCCAGTCCAACACCCCCCCCCCGCCGATCCTGGCTGGCCCCGCCCCCCCACCCACTCCCCCCGGTCCCGGCTGCTCTGACCTGCCCCTCTGCCCAGGTCCTGGCTGCCCGTTCCCTGTCCATCCCAGTCCCGGCTGGCCACCCAGTCCAACACCACCACCACCCCCACCCCCCACTCCCCCGATCCTGGCTGGCAGCCCCCACCCACCCACCCACTCCCCCAGTCCCGGCTCCCCCCCCCCGCCCCGGCTGGATGAAGCTCCTTTTATAAGCGGTGGCAGCACTCCCAGGTACAGTGTCTCCGTGGAATGGGTGGCGTGTTTAGAATCAGTCCTACCCTCCCAAAGTGTCCCCCGCTGTGCCAATGTGAGGCTCCTCGTCAATCCTGTGAGGAGTGATGTCCGTCCCGTTCCCCCACCCCCCCCCTTGGGCCTTTGCTGCTTTCCTTTCCACCCTTTCCCATTTTCTCTGAGAACCTTCCGACGGCATTGGCTCGCTACGGGTCGTGTTGCAGACTCTAACCCTCTGTGACTGGGTCATTACTTTTGAGTAGGAGCGGCTTTCGGGGCGCGGGGAACTGGGAGGGTGAAGCGGAATGTTCCTCCTCTATTATCCACGTTCACTCTGTGTCACGGGTGGGGCAGTGGGTAAGTGCTTGTTGACCCCGTTAAGCTTCGACTGAAGACACCGGGTCTACTCGTTATGCAGTTTGTTCAGCCGTTTGTTCCACTTTTTTCTTGTAGGTTGACATTTTTAACAAAGATCTGCTCTTGATTCCCATTCACCTGGAGGTTCACTGGTCTCTCGTCTCCGTCGATGTCCGGGAAAAGACCATAACGTACTTCGACTCCCAGCGTACCCTGAACAGGAGGTGCCCCAAGGTACTGGCACAGGGATCTGGTTCAAAGAACAAAGAACAGTACAGCACAGGAACAGGCCCTTCGGCCTGCGCTGATCATGATGCTTGAACTAAAACTGTATGCACTTAGTGTATTCGTCTAGTTGCCCCTTAAATGCCGCTATTGTACCTGCTCCCACCACCTCCCCGGGCAGCGCGTTCCACACCCTCACCACCCTCTGTGTAAAAAACTTACCTCGCACATCTCCTCTAAACCTTTCCCCACGCACCTTAAACCCGTGTCCCCGAGTGTTTGACTTTTCTACCCTAGGAAAGAGCATCTGACTATCCACACTGTCCATGCCCCTCATAATCTTGTAAACCTCTATCAGGTCACCCCCCTCAACCTCCGTCGTTCCAGTGAGAACAAACCAAGTTTCTCCAACCTCTCCTCATAGCTAATGCCCTCCATACCAGGCAACATCCTGGTAAACCTCTTCTGTACCCTTACCCTGAATGTTAAGTTCCTAACATTCACCCCGGCGATTGTCCTCTGTGTGTCAGGTAGCAAAGGAAAGGTGAAGTTGACCAGTAATGTTCTCCCAAGAGGGAACAGGAGCAGGAGGAGGCCATTCAGCCCCTCGAGTCTGCTCTGCCTTTCAGCTCGATCGCGGCTGACTTTCTACCTCAGTGCCATTTTCTTACGCTATCACCGTATCTCTTTACGAACTCCCTTGGCGTAGTGTCTTGTACGTTTTCGATGACTGAGCCTCTGCGGTCAGGGAACTCCAAAGATGAACCACCCTCATGCCTCAGTCCAACAGCCGACCCCTCGTACTGAGGCCGTGTCCCCTGGTTCTAGTCTCCAAAGCCAGGAGTGAAATGAAGGGGTGAAAAGCAGTCAGATGTATATTTCTCTAAGTCTTTCTGCTCGCTGTGTAACGGCGACCCCAGCATTTTGATCTCCTCCCCGTCGCAGAGGGAATGTTGAAATGTTTTACAGAGCGTGGAGTTCCCAAGGAATATACACACAGTTATTTTCCCCCGCTGCCCATTCCCCGTCCCACCAAGCCTGAGCTAAGTTCCAAGCTGTTTCCATTTGCTGCTGCAATACCGAGCCAGAAAGGAACAAGGTGATTGATCGGAAATCTCAGCTACAGTTTCACCCCAGCCCCATTTAGAATCCAGTGATCACTGGAGCAGGTACTAACTACAGTACAGACCCGTCCCCACCAGTACTGTACCCCAGTGTTATACAGTGACAGACCCGTCCCCACCAGTACTGTACCCCAGTGTTATACAGTGACAGACCCGTCCCCACCAGTACTGTACCCCAGTGTTATACAGTGACAGACCCGTCCCCACCAGTACTGTACCCCAGTGTTATACAGTGACAGACCCGTCCCCACCAGTACTGTACCCCAGTGTTATACAGTGACAGACCCGTCCCCACCAGTACTGTACCCCAGTGTTATACAGTGACAGACCCGTCCCCACCAGTACTGTACCCCAGTGTTATACAGTGACAGACCCGTCCCCACCAGTACTGTACCCCAGTGTTATACAGTGACAGACCCGTCCCCACCAGTACTGTACCCCAGTGTTATACAGTGACAGACCCGTCCCCACCAGTACTGTACCCCAGTGTTATACAGTGACAGACCCGTCCCCACCAGTACTGTACCCCAGTGTTATACAGTGACAGACCCGTCCCCACCAGTACTGTACCCCAGTGTTATACAGTGACAGACCCGTCCCCACCAGTACTGTACCCCAGTGTTATACAGTGACAGACCCGTCCCCACCAGTACTGTACCCTAGTGTTATACAGTGACAGACCCGTCCCCACTAGTACTGTACCCCAGTGTTATACAGTGACAGACCCGTCCCCACCAGTACTGTACCCCAGTGTTATACAGTGACAGACCCGTCCCCACCAGTACTGTACCCCAGTGTTATACAGTGACAGACCCGTCCCCACCAGTACTGTACCCCAGTGTTATACAGTGACAGACCCGTCCCCACCAGTACTGTACCCCAGTGTTATACAGTGACAGACCCGTCCCCACCAGTACTGTACCCCAGTGTTATACAGTGACAGACCCGTCCCCACTAGTACTGTACCCCAGTGTTATACAGTGACAGACCCGTCCCCACCAGTACTGTACCCCAGTGTTATACAGTGACAGACCCGTCCCCACCAGTACTGTACCCCAGTGTTATACAGTGACAGACCCGTCCCCACCAGTACTGTACCCCAGTGTTATACAGTGACAGACCCGTCCCCACCAGTACTGTACCCCAGTGTTATACAGTGACAGACCCGTCCCCACCAGTACTGTACCCCAGTGTTATACAGTGACAGACCCGTCCCCACCAGTACTGTACCCTAGTGTTATACAGTGACAGACCCGTCCCCACCAGTACTGTACCCCAGTGTTATACAGTGACAGACCCGTCCCCACCAGTACTGTACCCCAGTGTTATACAGTGACAGACCCGTCCCCACCAGTACTGTACCCCAGTGTTATACAGTGACAGACCCGTCCCCACCAGTACTGTACCCCAGTGTTATACAGTGACAGACCCGTCCCCACCAGTACTGTACCCCAGTGTTATACAGTGACAGACCCGTCCCCACCAGTACTGTACCCCAGTGTTATACAGTGACAGACCCGTCCCCACCAGTACTGTACCCCAGTGTTATACAGTAACAGACCCGTCCCCACCAGTACTGTACCCCAGTGTTATACAGTGACAGACCCGTCCCCACCAGTACTGTACCCCAGTGTTATACAGTGACAGACCCGTCCCCACCAGTACTGTACCCCAGTGTTATACAGTGACAGACCCGTCCCCACCAGTACTGTACCCCAGTGTTATACAGTGACAGACCCGTCCCCACCAGTACTGTACCCCAGTGTTATACAGTGACAGACCCGTCCCCACCAGTACTGTACCCCAGTGTTATACAGTGACAGACCCGTCCCCACCAGTACTGTACCCCAGTGTTATACAGTGACAGACCCGTCCCCACCAGTACTGTACCCCAGTGTTATACAGTGACAGACCCGTCCTCACCAGTACTGTACCCCAGTGTTATACAGCGACAGACCCGTCCCCACCAGTACTGTACCCCAGTGTTATACAGTGACAGACCCGTCCCCACCAGTACTGTACCCCAGTGTTATACAGTGACAGACCCGTCCCCACCAGTACTGTACCCCAGTGTTACACAGTGACAGACCCGTCCCCACCAGTACTGTACCCCAGTGTTATACAGTGACAGACCCGTCCCCACCAGTACTGTACCCCAGTGTTATACAGTGACAGACCCGTCCCCACCAGTACTGTACCCCAGTGTTATACAGTGACAGACCCGTCCCCACCAGTACTGTACCCCAGTGTTATACAGTGACAGACCCGTCCCCACCAGTACTGTACCCCAGTGTTATACAGTGACAGACCCGTCCCCACCAGTACTGTACCCCAGTGTTACACAGTGACAGACCCGTCCCCACCAGTACTGTACCCCAGTGTTATACAGTGACAGACCCGTCCCCACCAGTACTGTACCCCAGTGTTATACAGTGACAGACCCGTCCCCACCAGTACTGTACCCCAGTGTTATACAGTGACAGACCCGTCCCCACCAGTACTGTACCCGAGTGTTATACAGTGACAGACCCATCCCCACCAGTACTGTACCCCAGTGTTATACAGTGACAGACCCGTCCCCACCAGTACTGTACCCCAGTGTTACACAGTGACAGACCCGTCCCCACCAGTACTGTACCCCATTGTTATACAGTGACAGACCCGTCCCCACCAGTACTGTACCCCAGTGTTATACAGTGACAGACCCGTCCCCACCAGTACTGTACCCCAGTGTTATACAGTGACAGACCTGTCCCCACCAGTACTGTACCCCAGTGTTATACAGTGACAGACCCGTCCCCACCAGTACTGTACCCCAGTGTTATACAGTGACAGACCCGTCCCCACCAGTACTGTACCCCAGTGTTATACAGTGACAGACCTGTCCCCACCAGTACTGTACCCCAGTGTTATACAGTGACAGACCCGTCCCCACCAGTACTGTACCCCAGTGTTATACAGTAACAGACCCGTCCCCACCAGTACTGTACCCCAGTGTTATACAGTGACAGACCCGTCCCCACCAGTACTGTACCCCAGTGTTATACAGTGACAGACCCGTCCCCACCAGTACTGTACCCCAGTGTTATACAGTGACAGACCCGTCCCCACCAGTACTGTACCCCAGTGTTATACAGCGACAGACCCGTCCCCACCAGTACTGTACCCCAGTGTTATACAGTGACAGACCCGTCCCCACCAGTACTGTACCCCAGTGTTATACAGTGACAGACCCATCCCCACCAGTACTGTACCCCAGTGTTATACAGTGACAGACCCGTCCCCACCAGTACTGTACCCCAGTATTATACAGTGACAGACCCATCCCCACCAGTACTGTACCCCAGTGTTATACAGTGACAGACCCGTCCCCACCAGTACTGTACCCCAGTGTTATACAGTGACAGACCCATCCCCACCAGTACTGTACCCCAGTGTTATACAGTGACAGACCCGTCCCCACCAGTACTGTACCCCAGTGTTATACAGTGACAGACCCGTCCCCACCAGTACTGTACCCCAGTGTTATACAGCGACAGACCCGTCCCCACCAGTACTGTACCCCAGTGTTATACAGTGACAGACCCGTCCCCACCAGTACTGTCCCCCAGTGTTACACAGCGACAGACCCGTCCCCACCAGTACTGTACCCCAGTGTTATACAGTGACAGACCTGTCCCCACCAGTACTGTACCCCAGTGTTATACAGCGACAGACCTGTCCCCACCAGTACTGTACCCCAGTGTTATACAGCGACAGACCTGTCCCCACCAGTACTGTACCCCAGTGTTATACAGCGACAGACCTGTCCCCACCAGTACTGTACCCCAGTGTTATACAGTGACAGACCTGTCCCCACCAGTACTGTACCCCAGTGTTATACAGTGACAGACCTGTCCCCACCAGTACTGTACCCCAGTGTTATACAGTGACAGACCTGTCCCCACCAGTACTGTACCCCAGTGTTATACAGTGACAGACCCGTCCCCACCAGTACTGTACCCCAGTGTTATACAGTGACAGACCTGTCCCCACCAGTACTGTACCCCAGTGTTATACAGCGACAGACCCGTCCCCACCAGTACTGTACCCCAGTGTTATACAGTGACAGACCCGTCCCCACCAGTACTGTACCCCAGTGTTATACAGTGACAGACCCGTCCCCACCAGTACTGTACCCCAGTGTTATACAGCGACAGACCCATCCCCACCAGTACTGTACCCCAGTGTTATACAGCGACAGACCCATCCCCACCAGTACTGTACCCCAGTGTTATACAGTGACAGACCTGTCCCCACCAGTACTGTACCCCAGTGTTATACAGCGACAGACCCATCCCCACCAGTACTGTACCCCAGTGTTATACAGTGACAGACCTGTCCCCACCAGTACTGTACTGTACTAGGGAAGTGGTGGTGCAGTGGTGTTGTCGCTGGGCTAGTAATCCAGAGACCGAGGGTGATGCTCAGGGGAGCCGGGTTCGAATCCCGCGATGACAGAGGGTGCAATTTGAATTCCGCGAAAGCCTGGAATTAAACGTGGGATTGAGTGACGGACTGCAGAGTTCAAACAGAGGCAGTATAAATGACAACTGGCTCAGTGAACAGGGGAGAGATTAAAATATAGAAAGGGAAGCTTTTATTTGAAAGCAATCTGAAAATGTGTTTGCCTTTCAGCATATCGGCAAGTACTTGCAGGCAGAGGCCGTCAAGAAGAATCGTCCTGACTTCTACAGTGACTGGAAGGGATATTTCAAAATGGTGGGTAGATGGAAACTCTGTTCCTGCATTGTGAACGAACCTTCAGGATAAATTAGGGACGTGTTACAGAGACAGCACGGGGATAGCTACAGAGTAAAGCTCCCTCTACACTGTCCTCCATCAAACACTCCCAGGACAGGTACAGCACGGGGTTAGATACAGAGTAAAGCTCCCTCTACACTGTCCCCCATCAAACACTCCCAGGACAGGTACAGCACGGGGTTAGATACAGAGTAAAGCTCCCTCTACACTGTCCTCCATCAAACACTCCCAGGACAGGTACAGCACGGGGTTAGATACAGAGTAAAGCTCCCTCTACACTGTCCCCTATCAAACACTCCCAGGACAGGTACAGCACGGGGTTAGATACAGAGTAAAGCTCCCTCTACACTGTCCCCATCAAACACTCCCAGGACAGGTACAGCACGGGGTTAGATACAGAGTAAAGCTCCCTCTGCACTGTCCCCATCAAACACTCCCAGGACAGGTACAGCACGGGGTTAGATACAGAGTAAAGCTCCCTCTACACTGTCCCCCATCAAACACTCCCAGGACAGGTACAGCACGGGGTTAGATACAGAGTAAAGCTCCCTCTACACTGTCCCCCATCAAACACTCCCAGGACAGGTACAGCACGGGGTTAGATACAGAGTAAAGCTCCCTCTACACTGTCCCCATCAAACACTCCCAGGACAGGTACAGCACGGGGTTAGATACAGAGTAAAGCTCCCTCTACACTGTCCCCATCAAACACTCCCAGGACAGGTACAGCACGGGGTTAGATACAGAGTAAAGCTCCCTCTACACTGTCCCCCATCAAACACTCCCAGGACAGGTACAGCACGGGGTTAGATACAGGGTAAAGCTCCCTCTACACTGTCCCCCATCAAACACTCCCAGGACAGGTACAGCACGGGGTTAGGTACAGAGTAAAGCCCCCTCTACACTGTCCCCATCAAACACTCCCAGGACAGGTACAGCACGGGGTTAGATACAGAGTAAAGCTCCCTCTACCATTCCTTTAATGTTTCTTTATCCTAATCTTTCTAGAGTGTACTTTCCTGCATTTTTCCTTCTCCCTGTAATCCTGATCCCAGGGATTGATTGCTGATTTATGGGCAGCTTGGAGCGTTGCTGTGCTGATTTATTATTATCACATGTATTAACATCCAGTGGAAAGTATTGTTTCTTACATGCTATACAGACAAAGCATACCGTTCATCGAGAAGGAAAGGAGAGAGTGCAGAATGCAGTGTTACAGTCATAGCTAGGGTGCAGAGAAAGATCAACTTTTAATGCGAGGTAGGTCCATTCAAAAGTCTGACAGCAGCAGGGAAGAAGCTGTTCTTGAGTCAGTTGGTACGTGACCTCAGACTTTTGTATCTTTTTCCCGACGGAAGAAGGTGGGAGAGAGAATGTCCGGGGTGCGTGGGGGTCCTTGATTATGCTGGCTGCTTTTCCCCGAGGCAGCGGGAAGTGTAGTCGGAGTCGATGGATGGGAGGCCGAGGACTCTTTCGCCGGTCTGGAACTTGGGGATGGGGTGCAGGCGAGGCCCAGTTTGCATCACTTTGCAACTTGGATCTATCTGAAAAACAGAAGCTTCTGGTTCTCTGCAAAGTCCTGGTGGGCAGTTTCAGAAGCATTTAGTCCTTTTGCACCCTCGGATGTAGTGTGCTGTATCAGAGTAAAAGGCTGATCTGCTTGGGGGCGTGTGACTAAAGAGAGAAGATGGAAATTCAATTTCAGACGGTATAAAATGTTCTAACTGTTTTGACGTGACCGATTGGGTGATGTGGCCTAATTCTGTCTCGTATTTAGATCATTGTGCAGTGGGTATTTGAATTCTGTATACCAGAGTTTAAATGCCTGCAAATTGTTTATTGAGATGTTACAGCACTTCAATTTTATTCATTATTTATTCATTTGTTTTGGGTATCAGTGGCCAGGCAACATTTATTGCCCATGCCTAATTGTCCCTGGAGGAGGTGGCGGTGAGCTGCCGCCTTGAGCCGCTGCAGTCCTGTGTGTTGTAGGTGCATCCACAGCGCCGTTAGGGAGGGAGTTCCAGGATTTTGACCCAGCGACAGTGAAGGAACGGCCGTTCCGTTTCTAAATCAGGATGTTTAACACCGCAGTCTGCAGATGATTTAATTTAATTTGGGACACAGTGCCCTGTATCATAAAACCATGATTCAACATCATTGGAGCAGATGCTACATGATTAAAGAGTTCCTTCTGCAGAAAGTTGTGGTCTGGAAGGCGCTGCCTGAAAGGGTGATGGAGGCCGATTCAGTGGGAACTTTCAACAGGGAACTGGATAAATACTTGAAGGGAAGAGAAGTTACAGGGCTATGAGGGAACTGATTGGATAGTTCTTTCATCGACCCAACACAGGTATAATAGGCCTAATGACCACCTCCAGTGCTGTATCATCTATGGTTAATAAAATACTGTTTGAAGTTTATTTATTAGTGTCACAAGTAGGCTTACATTAACACTGCAATGAAGTTACTGTGAAGTTTCCCTAGTCGCCACATTCCGGCGCCTGTTTGGGTTACACTGAGGAAGAATTTAGCACGGCCAATGCATCTAACCAACACGTCTTTCAGTCTGTGGGAGGAATCCGGAGCACCCGGAGGAAACCCACACAGACATGGGAAGAACGTGCAAACTCCACACAGACAGTGACCCAGGGCCAGAGTTGAAACCGGGCCCCTGGCACTGTGAGGCAGCAGTGTTAACCACTGCGTCACCCAGGACAGTTGGACTGTGATATGGGGGCGAGTCTTGCATCAAATCATTTAAAAAGTTATTTGCCCAAAATGAAAATAATGATTAATTGAAATTACTATCTTATTCTGCTTGGGTGTGGAGAGTGCTATTACTTTTAGATCAGGCATGAGACTGTGAATCTGGGATCACCTCCAAATGTTTTAAAGAATGGTGTGGACTCTGCTGTATATTACCTGAATGTGCTGGAACTCTGAGCAGCTGTCCACCGTGACCTGAGTGAGACCCCCAGGGGGTCCCGATGTGGAGAATGGCAGCTACAGACTCGCGTTCCGTCCCTCTGAGCAGCGCCCGAGAGGCCTTTGTGTGAACAAGGTTGGGTCAGAATCTCTGTGGGTGGGGGTTCGCAACTAGAAGGGGTCAATAACTTGACTGGGTGTTTTCTATAGGCCGCCCAATAGTAGCAGGGATGTGGAGGAGCAGATTGGGAAGCAGATCCTGGACAGATGTGATAATAACAGAGTGGTCGTGATGGGAGATTTTAATTTCCCAAATATCGATTGGAATATCCCCAGGGTAAGGGGTTTAGATGGGGAGGAGTTTGTTAGGTGTGTTCAGGAGGGCTTCCTGACACAGTGTGTGGACAAGCCTACAAGAGGAGAGGCTGTACTTGATTTGGTATTAGGGAATGAACCTGGGCAGGTGTCAGATCTCTCGGTGGGAGAGCATTTTGGGGATAGTGATCATAACTCTATCTCCTTTACATTAACATTGGAGAGAGATAGGATCAGTCAAGCTAGGAAAGTGTTTATTTGGAGTAGGAGCAATTATGAGGCTATTAGGCAGGAAATTAGAGGCATAAATTGGAAGGAGGTTTTCTCAGGGAAATGTACAGAAGAAATGTGGCAAATTTTCAAGGAAAATTTGTCTGGAGCTCTGCACAGCAACGTTCCAATGAGACAGGGGAGTTATGGTAGGTTACAGGAACCATGGTGCACGAAAGCTGTAACGAATTTAGTCAAGAAGAAAAAAGCCTACAAAAGGTTCAGGGAGCTAGGTAATGTTAGAAATCCGGAGGAGTATACGACTAGTAGGAAGGAACTAAAGAGGGAAATTAGAAGAGCAAGAAGGGGTCATGAGAAGGCCTTGGCAGACAGGATAAAGGAAAACCCCAAGGCATTCTACAAGTATGTTAAGAGCAAGAAGATAAGATGTGAAGGAGTAGGACCTATCAAATGTGACGATGGGAAAGTCTGTACAGAACCGGTAGAAATAGCAGAGGTACTCAATGAATACTTTACTTCAGTATTCACAGTGGAAAAGGATCTTGGTAGTTGCAGTGCAGACTTGCAGTGGACTGAGAAGAATGAGCATGTGGACATTAGGAAAGAGGATGTGTTGGAGCTTTTGAAAAGCATCAAGTTAGATAAATCGCTGGGACCGGATGGGATGTACCCCAGGTTACTGTGGGAGGCGAGGGAAGAGATTGCTGAGCCTCTGGCGATGATCTTTGCGTCATCAATGGAGACGGGAGAGGTTCTGGAGGATTGCGGATGTGGTTCCGTTATTCAAGAAAGGGAGAAGAGATAGCCCGGGAAATTATAGACCGGTGAGTCTAACCTCAGTGGTTGGTAAGTTGATGGAGAAGATCCTGAGAGGCAGGATTTATGAACATCTGGAGAGGAATAGTATGATCAGAAATAGCCAGCACGGCTTTGTCCAAGGCAGATCATGCCTTAGGAGCTTAATTGAATTTTTTGAAGATGTAACTGGACACATAGACGAGGGAAGAGCGGTAGATGTAGTTTATATGGATTTCAGCAAGGCGTTTGATAAGGTGCCCCATGCAAGGCCTATTGAGAAAGTGAAAGGGCATGGGATACAAGGGGACATTGCTTTCTGGATTCAGAACTGGCTTGCCCACAGAAGGCAAAGAGTGGTTGTAGATGGGTCTTTTTCAGACTGGAGGTCGGTCACCAGTGGAGTGCCCCAGGGATCTGTTCTGGGACCCTTGCTCTTTGTGATTTTTATAAATAACCTGGATGAGGAAGTGGAAGGATGGGTTGGCAAGTTTGCTGATGACACAAAGGTTGGTGGGGTTGTGGATAGTGTGGAGGGATGTCAGCAGTTGCAACGAGACATAGATAAGATGCAAGACTGGGCGGAGAAGTGGCAGATGGACTTCAATCCAGATAAGTGTGTGGTGGTTCATTCTGGCAGGTCGAATAGGATGAAAGAATATAATATTAAGGGTAAGACGCTTGGCAGTGTGGAAGATCAGAAGGATGTTGGGGTCCGGGTTCATAGGACACTCAAAGTAGCATCGCAGGTAGAGGCTGTGGTTAAGAAGGCGTATGGAATACTGGCCTTCATCAATAGAGGAATTGAGTTTAGAAATCAGGAGATAATGCTGCAGCTGTATAAGACCCTGGTCAGACCCCACCTGGAGTACTGTGCCCAGTTCTGGTCGCCTCATGACAGAAAGGATGTGGAAGCCATAGAAAGGGTGCAGAGGAGATTTACGAGGATGTTGCCGGGATTAGGTGGCATGCCTTGTGAGGATAGGTTGAGAGAGCTCGGTCTTTTCTCCTTGGAGAAGCAAAGGATGAGAGGTGACCTGATAGAGGTGTATAAGATGTTGAGGGGTATTGATAGAGTGGATTCTCAGAGGCTTTTACCCAGGGCTGAAATGGTTGCCACAAGAGATCACAGGTTTAGGGTGCTGGGGAGTAGGTACAGAGGAGATGTTTGGGGTAACTTTTTCACTCAGAGGATGGTGGGTGCATGGAATCGGCTGCCGGTAGTGGTGGTGGAGGCAAACTCGATAGGGTCTTTTCAGAGACTTTTGGATAGGTTCATGGAAGTTAGTAAGATAGCGGGTTATAGGTAAGCCTAGTAGGTAGGGACATGTTCAGCGCAACCTGTGGGCCGAAGGGCCTGTTTGTGCTGTAGCTTTTCTATGTTCTATGTTTACCTGGAGAGCTTCACTCTGAATCTAACTGTATTCTATGTATTCTGGCCGATACCAAAGTTGCCGATGTTTGTGTAACCCAGCAAGTATTCTTTCCAAATGTTGCTGATTAATCTGTTTTCTTTTGTTCAGCTTCTGTAACTTGTGATCTCCACATGTGGGTAATGTGTCCTGTGCACACGGTAAAGTTACCTTGGACTTTGAGATTGGAACTGTGAGTTCATTTTACTCATTTCCCTTTGCAGAATGTGGCAAGACAAAACAATGACAGTGACTGCGGAGCCTTCGTACTGCAGGTATGTGGAAGAGCTGTGTGTGGAGGTAACTCCCAACTGCTGGCCTCGTCTCTCCTCCCATCTTTTCACCCTCTGTAGAATACCCTCTCCACTCACTCCTATCGGCTCTGCTCCCCAACCGCGGAATATTACTGTCAAACGCACAATAACGGATACACGGGAGGAGGCCATTCAGCCCTTGATCCTGTTTATGGAGCTCTGTCTGTACCTTGACTCGGTTTTATCCACTTTAGTTCCTATATTTTCCCTTGCCCAGAAAAAATCTCAAGGTTGATTTTTGGAATTTCCGCTCGGCTCCCAGCCTACCAGCTTTTGGAGCAGAGAGTTCCACATTTCCATTGCCCTTGTGTGAATAGGTGCTTCCTGACATCATCCCCTGAACAGGCTGCCTCGGATTGTAAGGTTAGGTCCCCTTTTTCAATCATAGAATCCCTACCGTACAGAAGGAGGCCATTCGGCCCAGCAAGTCCGAACTGACCTTCCGGCAGATCATATCACCCAGGCTCTATCATTGTAACCCCATGTATTTACCCCATTAATCCCCCTAACCAGCACATCTTTGGGCACTAAGGGGCAATTTAGCATGGCCAATCCACCTAACCTACACAGCTTTGGACACTAAGGGGCAATTTAGTATGACCAATCCACGTAACCTGCACATCTTCGGAGTGTGGGAGGAAACCCACGCAGACATGGGGAGAACGTGCAAACTCCACACAGACAGTGACCCGAGTCTGGAATTGAACCCAGGACCCTGGCGCTGTGAGGCAGCAGCGCTAACCCGCTGTGCCACCTCTTCTATCAGAGAAAATAGCCTCCATCCTATCAAATCCTTTAATCATTTTAAACACCTCAACCCTTAACTTTCTGTATTAAGGAAATACAAATCTGGTCCATTCAACCCGTCCTTGTGATATATAATCCTTTCGGGTGAAGACCGGTTGGTCCATAGATCCGGTCTTACATTGTCACGGTGTAACTTTTGCACAGCATCACAGTCCCATCTGCTGGTGCCTTTCCCCCTCAGCCAGTCACACTCAGCCCAATCTCTCAAAGTCCAGGAAATCGCTCTCCGACCCCTGAAGTGAAATCCAGGTGACCAGTGAATTGGTGACATGTGGGTGGCTTGGCTGATCTCAGGAACACATCCAGCTCCCAGCCATTGAATCCACGCTGTTAATTCAATTAGCTCCTGAGGTCAGTGTCTCTGACAAGGTGAACTTCAAGTGGGTGGCACGGTGGCACAGTGGTTAGCACTGCTGCCTCACAGCGCCAGGGACCTGGGTTCAATTCCCGGCTTGGGTCACTGTCTGTGTGGAGTTTGCACATTCTCCCCGTGTCTGCGTGGGTTTCCTCCGGGTGCTGCGGTTTCCTCCCACAGTCCAAAGATGTGTGGGTTAGGTGGATTGGCCATACTGAATTGTCCCTTAGTGTCAGGGGTACTAGCAGGGTAAATACGTGGGGCTGTGTGGATAGGGCCTGGGTGGGATTGTGGTCGGTGCAGACTCGATGGGCCGAATGGCCTCTTTCTGCATTGTTTGATTCTATGATATCGAGCTTTGAACACAAGAAATAGGCAAAAGTAACCCATCCCTGTCCCTTGGGCCTGTCCCTTGGGCCTGTCCCTTGGGCCTGTCCCTCGGGCCTGCCCCGCCATTCAGTACGGTCATGGCTGCTCTATGCCAGCCTCAATTCAAGCAGGGCAAACGTGGGACTCTCTCCCACGGGGAGTGGGGAGAATGTGGGACTCGCTCCCACGGGGAGTGGGGAGAATGTGGGACTCGCTCCCACGGGGAGTGGGGAGAATGTGGGACTCGCTCCCGCGGGGAGTGGGGCAAGAATGTGGGACTCGCTTTCACAGGGAGTGGGGGAAGAATGTGGGACTCGCTCTCACGGGGGAGTGGGGAGAATGTGGGACTCACTCCCACGGGGAGTGGGGGAAGAATGTGGGACTCGCTCCCACGGGGAGTGGGGAGAATGTGGGACTCGCTCCCGCGGGGAGTGGGGCAAGAATGTGGGACTCGCTTTCACAGGGAGTGGGGGAAGAATGTGGGACTCGCTCTCACGGGGGAGTGGGGAGAATGTGGGACTCACTCCCACGGGGAGTGGGGGAAGAATGTGGAACTCGCTCCCACGGGGGAGTGGGGAGAATGTGGGACTCGCTCCCACCAGGGAGTGGGGGAGAATGTGGGACTCGCTCTCGCGGGGAGTGGGGGAGAATGTGGGACTCGCTCTCGCAGGGAGTGGGGAAGAATGTGGGACTCGCTCCCACGGGGAGTGGGGGAAGAATGTGGGACTCGCTCCCACGGGGGAGTGGGGAGAATGTGGGACTCGCTCCCACCGGGGAGTGGGGAGAATGTGGGACTCGCTCTCGCGGGGAGTGGGGGAAGAATGTGGGATTCACTCCCACGGGGAGTGGGGAGAATGTGGGACTCACTCCCACGGGGAGTGGGGGAAGAATGTGGGACTCACTCCCACGGGGAGTGGGGGAGAATGTGGGACTCGCTCTCGCGGGGAGTGGGGGAAGAATGTGGGACTCGCTCCCACGGGGAGTGGGGAGAATGTGGGACTCACTCCCACGGGGAGTGGGGGAAGAATGTGGGACTCGCTCCCACGGGGAGTGGGGGAGAATGTGGGACTCACTCCCACGGGGAGTGGGATAGAATGTGGGACTCACTCCCACGGGGAGTGGGGGAGAATGTGGGACTCACTCCCACGGGGAGTGGGGGAGAATGTGGGACTCGCTCCCACGGGGAGTGGGAAGAATGTGGGACTTGCTCCTACGGGGAGTGGGGGAGAATGTGGGACTCGCTCCCATGGCGAGTGGTTGAAGTGGATAGTGGAAATGATTTAAAATATGAGGGAAACGGGGACAAAGTTTTATGATAAATTTCGATCAGACAGGATGGGAGGATGCTCAAATGGATCAGCAGTACCGGATTGGGCCGAATGGCCTTGTTTCTGCGCCGTATATCCTACATAATGTAATCAGTCCCCACAATGAATAATGGGGAGCTGGAGCAGAGCAAGTTGGGTCGGCGGGGAGGGAGAGGGAGAACACTTGAGCTGTTTCTGAAAAAAACAGGTTTCAAATCCTGAATGTGAAGTTTCTCAAGTCGTTGTGTGTCGTTTCAGTTCTGTAAATGTCTGGCTCTGGAACAACCGTTCAGCTTCACCCAGCAGGACATGCCCAAACTCCGGCGCCAGATCTACAAGGAACTCTGCAACTGCAAGCTCACTGTGTGAGAATGGCTAACAGAAACCTAGCATCGGGCGATCGAACAGACTGACGCACCCTTCTGTGAACATTACAAAAGATGGTGCAAGTTCAGAAGACTGGATTCAACAATCCAGATCTTCAAATGTGTTGAAATAAGAAACTTTTTTTTTTCCTTTTTTTTTTAAAAAGAAAACCACAAACCTTTTTTTTTCTATGCCATATTTTTTCAGTTATTTAAGTGTTGTTCAATTTTGAAATTCTGGTTAGCTGTACTGTATTATCACACCAGGATTACAGGACTAAATGACAGCGATGGATGCATGCGGGAAGCATTGGGTTATTTAGCGTCTTTCAAGGCTGTCCAGTGGCTGGGTTGCAAACTGGCGGAAGAGGTGATTATGCAGGATCGGTTACTCTCGGATTTAATTGCCTGGGATTATTTTCCACCAGCCCCCGTGGCGTGGGATAGGGTAGGGGGGGCAAGCGCAATGCTTGCCCGTCTTGTGTGGTTTACGTTGGCACCCCAGCCGGTTGCCATTGGTCGTGGTTAGGCTGCGGCCTGGTTGGGGGAGAGGGGGGGAGAGAGAGAGAGAGGAGGAAAGGTTCTCTCCGAGACCCGATGGGATTTGAAGTCAAGGAAAGTTGCGTCCGTTGACGTTCGGTCAAATTGGAAGTGGTGGGTAGTCACTTTGCAAAACCCTCTTCAAAGATGTTGTTCGGTGTTTCGTTCTCTTTGGTGTCTTTTTTTCGGTTTATATGTTTTGAGAATAAGAAAAAGCTGGGACTTAATATTGTGACCAAAAGTGGATTTGCAAAGCCGTTAGGTTTGCTTTTGAATGGAGAAGGAAAAGGCAGTAGCCTGTCACCATAAGCCTCATGTACCTCACCGATGCAGTCCGTGTGGTACCGTCTCCCGACAGTACGGCACACCCATCATAAACATTTGATCGGTTATGTTATACTTGTAGCACTCGCCAGGCATCTCTCTAAGTGTCCACACAGTTTGGTAGTACCATGTAAGTGTTTGTGTATGAAGAGTATGGGGCTTTGGGGGATGGGGGTACAAAAGATTAAGGGATATCAGTATTGTGAAATTTTGTTATCAGAAATTTCAACGCTAGTAGCATTAAATGAACTATCTTCTGCATGCACAGCTTAGTATAGGTTTAAAGTATTGGATAGCATAAAGTTCCTTGTGGGAATTCCGAATGAAACTGTGCTCGGAGTATCCCTGAGACACTCCGTAACAGATAGCTGAAAGGTACTTTCCAAAACACATTTCTTCAGCTTTGGTTGATGTGTTTTGCTGGTGTCTGCTTCGCTGATCCCGACACCAGCAGTCCTTTGCTGGCAGCTGCTGCTCCCGTCACTCCCGAGGGCGAAAGCATTGCGTGCCGAGATGGCTTTGCTCACTTCACCTTTCTCATCACCAGCGCTCGGGTTCAGGCCGAGAGCATGAAGGACTCTTCTGTCTGCTGCCTGTGAAAGATCCAGCCTTAAAGCAAAGCAGGGTTTAATTAGCACGAACCCATACCTCAAGTTGCTGTGGAAGTGAAGGCCTCACTCAAACAGGAAATGGAACTGTCACTGGGGACTGTTGTTACGAGTTTGGGGTGAAGGGACTTTTGTTGGGACGTTGTTGAGGGAGCTTTACTTGGTGTCAGTCTATGCTGTACCTAATTTGACAGTGGGAAAGTGTTTCCTCCTCTGTGCTGTTCTGTCAGCCCTGTTAAAAAGCTGCAGAGGCAGGGCCTGCTGTACTTGGACCATGTTCAATGTGTGTATTTAAAATTCTGTGGTTGTAATTCTATATGCCCCCTCTATGTAATGAGATTTAACAGGCTAAAGTATGAGACCCTGTGTGAACTTCAGTTGATCTTGAAATCCTGTTTTGTGTAGAGGTGCAAAGGTTAATAAGTCAGATTGTTGGATCTATTCAAAAGCATGATGAGATTTTGTTTAGTGTTTTTTTTGCTCTGTCCTAGGAAGGGAAAGCAACCACTGACACCCTTTGTCCACACTAAAACCCTCCAATACTCTGCAACCTATTGACGAGTCCAGTTTTTACTTGAAGGAGGAAACCATTGGGGTGGCACGGTGGGTTAGCACTGCTGCTTCACAGCTCCAGGGACCCGGGTTCGATTCCCGGCCTCGGGTCACTGTCTGTGTGGAGCCTGCACGTTCTCCCCGTGTCTGCGTGGGTTTCTTCCGGGTGCTCCGGTTTCCTCCCACACTCCAAAGATGTGCCGGTTAGGTGGATTGGCCATGCTAAATTAACCCTAGGGGGATTAGCAGGGTTAATATGAGGGGTTACAGGAATAGGGCCTGGGTGGGATTTTGGGCAGTACAGACTCGAGGGGCCGAATGGCCTCCTCCTATACTGTAGAGATTCCATTCTGTTCTATTGATGAGCCCAGTTTTTGATTGAAGGATGAACCCATCAGCTAATGTCTGTTTTTTGGGGTTTCTGTGGGAGAATCTTAATTCTCCTACATGTTTAAATGCTGTGACCTTTGAGTGTGTCCTGAATCTCACAATCTGCATGTCGCACAATTCCAGCCTGAAAATGGCAATCTTGTAGCCACACAGAGAGGGGCAACAGTGGCGTAAACACTAACTGGGGAGGGTGAGGGGCTGTTGAGGCCTCGAGTGTCTCAGCTGGGTTCCTTAATCTCCATCGTCTCAGCGTAGAGGAGTGTGGTGTGTGAAACTGGTTTCTCTTGGCTCTTCCTCGCCATCCCTCTGTCTTGGAAGTAGATTGTGTCACTAAAATGTCTAGTGATTCTCAGGTAGTAAAGAGAATCGGTCAGATTATTAGACCATTGGCCATCGCATGCTGCCTCTTGTTGTTGTATCCCCATCCCTCGCTTACCCCTGGTCAACTTGGTCAAACACCGGGTGTTGGATGTACACCATCTCGCTGAAAGCGGGACAGTGTTGGAAGAGATCTCGCTGTGAAGCAGCATCTTTATTTGTCGGAACGTGTTGAATAGCTGCACACCCGGGTGCGTCAGGTTGTCAGCTGGTGTGTGGTTGGAGCTGCGGCTGATTGTAAAATGAAAGCTTGGTTGTGGTACGAGGCAGGAGAAATTTCCCGCACCTGCTTCACTCAGCAGCGATCTGCCTTGTCTGATATTTTTATTTGAGCACGTGGCGTAACTGGTTCATCTGTAGTGTCCATGCTTTTGTGAAGCTGAAGTGAATCCAGTTCTGCAGTGGCCACATTAGCTGCCGCCAGGATTGACGTGTCTGTGGATCCAGTCAGCAGCACAAGTGAGAAAACACGGCCAGGAATTATGCCACTAATCCAGAAGGGCGAGAGCCTTCTGTACCGTTTCATCCCATTCACCGAATCTGTCTGGGTGCACAGCAATTAGCACTGCTGCTTCACAGCGCCAGAGACCCAGGTTCGATTCCCGGCTTGGGTCACTGTGCGGAGTTTGCACGTTCTCCCCGTGTCTGCGTGGGTTTCCTCCGGGTGCTCCGGTTTCCTCCCTCAGTCCGACCAGTGTTGGTTAGATGCATTGGCCGTGCTAAATTCTCCCTCAGTGCACCCGAACAGGCACTGGAGTGTGGTGACTGGGGGATTTTCACAGTAACTTCATTGCAGTGTTAATGTCAGCCTACCTGTGACACTGATAAATAAACTTTAATAAAAGCAGAAAAGATTGCAAGATAAGGGATGTCTACAAGTCTGGGCCTTTGATCATTTCTCCGAAGCCATTTGTACCAGACCTTGCAGCCCATATGGACTTTGTAGGTGGGCTCTGCAAGGCCACATCTCTGGTGCAAACATGCCAGTTTGGTTAGATTTATAACAGTTGTCGAATCTGTGGAATATAGATTGTATCCGCAAGGGTGCTTCTCTGCAATTCACACTCTGCCTGATGATAGGGAATCCAGGCTGCATCTGGGCTGCTTAATATTTAACACTTAAAGGTGCAGGCGGGTCCAGCTGCTTCCTCAAGCTTCAGAGAAACTCCCGGAAGATTCATCAGAGCACTGATTTCATGCTCTCTCTCACACACTGGAATTATAATTTACCAGAAACCGAAAATACTCAGCAGGTCGTGCAGCATTTGTAGAGAGGAACAGAGTTAATATTTCAGGTCTTTGTTTCTCTCTCCTCACATGCCTGTCTTGCTCAATTTCTAACATTTTCTGTTTTCATTTCAGATTTCCATATGTGTGGAATTTTCCTTTTTTTTAAACTCGAGTCACACTTTACCCGTCTGAGCTCCCAAAGATGTCTTGTTTGGCTTTAGTGTGAGGATGCGACCGTGGTCACTGATGTATTTGCATTGGTGCAAATGGTGGCAGAGTAAATGGCTTCCATTCCCAGAATCACTTCGAGGGAAGGGGGAGCGAAGGAGGGGAAAGCTTAGAAGGGGAAGGGTCTCCATCAGGGGTAAAGCAGCCGTGGAAACCTCCACAGAGCAATTTCTGACCCAGCATTCAACAGCTCCTAATCCTGCTCACCAAAGATGAAGGAATTCAATCTCTTGATACAAAATGGTGTCCTGAAGTGGTCGAGATTTCCATTTGTGTTAGATGGGGATTCTGCGGGTTTTCGGGATGGCATTCCATGCTTCATCCCTCAAAAACCACAGCCCTGCGGCCTTGCTCTTTTTCCTGTGGCAGGGTTAGGGAGGAGAGGACGAATGGGATGGAAGAAGAAAATGCGTGCAGCCAAAAGACAGTGAAGGACCAATGGTGTAAGTGCACCAAGTATTACTTTTCTGAGCCATTTGTTACGGAAAGAAACGGGAGCTAAAATCAACGGGGAGATTTCTAGCCTGAATAATAGACCCTCGTCAGCCCCATTATTCCTCCTCATCACCTCCCTCCCCCACTGAAACATTGTGTGTCTTTTTCCTTTTGCTTTGCTCACCCTGATTGTAACTGGCTAGAATTGAACCTGAGCTGGATGGATCTCGGGTTAGTGGAAGCCTTGAGAAGCCCACTTCTGAAGCCAAAAGATGGACGCACAGGTCCAACAGCCAGTGCACAAGTCATACCTCAAACTCTTGGTCGCAAGGTGTTGAAAATAGGGGGCTGGGACAGGAGTCATCTGGCATTCGGGTCATTGTGCGTCACTTTGGGGAACGCACTGCTGCCAGCCTCCTTTACCTGTCCAGTCTGTCCCAGACCCTTCAGCATCACTTTGTTCCCGGTCACTACTCTCCCATTCCTCTACTTCAAGCTCCACAAGATCTGTGCCCCTTTCAGGGTCTGTGATCTGTGCACAGCAGTGCCAGTGTGTATGATTATCAGTTCCATTTCATGCTGTTTGGGGGGGGGGGGGGGAGGGATACATGCGGGTTGTGGAAGGTGGGTTGGGTTCAACTTATACGTGGGTTGTTTTACATTTGAATATATCTGATATAATGCAGACATGAAGGTTTATTGTGTTTAATCCTCCTGTTCCCAATATTCTTCATGTATGAATATCATTGTTGTACTGATTTGAATTTCCTATCCCTTGTATTGGACACAATAAAGATCTGAGTCTTGAGCATATAGCAGATTCTGAAATGCTTTCTGTCCTGTGTCTGATCTCATCGAGTGCCTCAGTGGAGCAGAAGGAAGGGTTGCCTCACTGATGGAATTTGTATTCTTTCTTTCCCCTACATCCCAAATTCAACCCTCCACTCCCCTCTCCAAGATTCCCTCAGGAATGCTGGCCCACGAGCACTGGCAATCTTCAAAGACCTCACACTAGTGGCCATTAGCATGATAACAGGCTATTTGGCTGTGATATCCCTCGCAATCAATTTCTCACACAAACCACCTCTAACCAGAGCCAAATACTCTGGATGCCTGGCACTATTCCTCCCTCCCCTACCACCTGAAGAGCCAGGGTGCTGAAGCTAACTGCACTGCTTCTAATAGAACTCAGCTAACTCAACAAGGAAGGGCAAGAGTTGGATCTTCCTTATCTGCAGGCCTTAGGAGTAATGCAACAGGTGCATTTAGCAAGAAGCCCACCTCCTTGCCAATATTCTCTCGTTGGGACGTAAGGAGAAAGGGTGTAATTGGCCTCAGCACCTTTGAGTCATGTGTCAGCTGTGATTTACATGGTCATGTTCTCATCTCAAGTCAGAAGATTGCTGACTCAAGTCCCTCTCTGGAGAGTTGACCGCAAAACTCCAGGCTGGTCCGTCCAGAGCCGTACTGACGGAGCATTGCACGGTCAGAGGTGCTGTTTTTGAAATGTTTCCCATTAGCTGCTCAGATGGATGTGAAAGATTCCATGGAACTATTTCTAGGAAAAATGGAGGGGGGGAAGAATTCTCTCTGGTGTCCTGGAGAATATTTATTTCAACAACATCTATCACATCACTGTGAGTGCTTTCTCTGTGCAAATTGGCTGCTGTTCATTATTGCGACTGCATTTAAAAAGACATGAAGATATCTGTGAAGCGCTGCAGGATGTCCCCCAGGTAGTGAAAAGTTGTTTCTCTTCCAATTGTCTTCCCTCCTGCAGATGTTGCCTCTGAACTGGAGGACGTGGGCATTTTGCAGGGGAGGGGGGAGTAAATGTTGTTCTGTAATCACCTGTCAGTGTACTCACTGAGTTTGATCATTTCTGTTCTCTCAGCTCTCTTTAAGACTCCATTCTATTCTGGCAAAGGATCCAATGAATCATCAGAATTAACCCACATTTAATGACTCACTCCGCATTTGTCAACACATTTTTGCCAGAAGTTTGCAATTTAAAGAGACAAAGCTTATCTTTAATCCTCCCCGCCTTCTACCTTTAGACTGCTACGTTTACACCTAGTTATCTAATATATTGGATAGGCTTCCCATTTCAAAGGCTTGAGATCTCTTCAAGAGGCTGGTGGATGGATGCCACGATGAGGGGTCGCTGGTTTTAAGGAGTTCATGCTCCAAACCCCAGAGAGATGAGAGCTGGAATTGAAGTGTGTTGAGTGCAAGTTCCCGTTTGATGAATGAGCGTCCATATCCACTCAGTGAGAGGCTGGTTGCTTGTTACCGTGCCTTGGGAATGGAGAAACTTGTCCAGCTCCCCTGTGTGGAATGAACCGGTCCGAACAGAGGCTTGACTCAGTTGCAATTCTTCACCATGTTAGAAGCTCCTTCGCCTTTACACTGTACAGTCACTCACTAATCATTACTCAATTAACCAGAACAAATGTTGCTATCTGGATAAGAACAGACAATAAGCAGCACAACTCGATCTGTGCGAGTGTTTACCACCATCTTCCTTACCACAGGAAGGACCCACCAAGAGGTTCCAGATGAAGGCTTTTTCCAACAGCTACTGGCCTCTCTAATCACAGCAGGTACCTAACCCTGCTTACACCCAGGTGTTTTCAAAACTTGTTTCCAGCCATTATCATCTTCCATTCCCTCAAAGGCCATAGAACAGTTTTTAGTATGGTGGGGGGATTTAGACAGTAGAACTGTGTTTTAATCAGCCAGCATTTGTTGCCCATTACTAATTGCCCCTTTGAACTGAGTGTCTTGCTCGGCCATTTTAGAGGGCAGTTAAGAGTCAACCACATTGCTGTGGTTCTGGAGTCGCATGTAGACCAGACCGGGTAAGGACGGCAGATTTCCTTCCTTAAAGGGACATTAGTAAAGCAGATGGGATGTGGCAGCATCATAACATACCAGATGTTTAATGGCCAATTCTCCTCCGCTTACTCACAGTTGTTGAGAACAGATGGTTATGAGGCGAGCTTCACTTTCAGGCCCCTCAGTTGCTGTAGGCTAGTGTTCTGCCACCTTGTAATTGTTCCTCTGATTTTCCTGTCAACCTCACAGCTTGGCCCAGCGTTTCACACACTGACCAAAGCAGCATGCCTAAGGATGCTGTACCACAAAATGAAGATGTTTGGACATGTCAGCGACTGGAACTCGGCTGCCACTGAAGAAACTTTAAATAGCCCATTGTGTTTGGGTGGCGCAGTGGGTTAGCACTGCTGCCTCACTGCGCCAGGGACCCGGGTTCAATTCCCGGCTTGGGTCACTGTCTGTGTGGAGTCTGCACGTTCTCCCCCCGTGTCTGCGTAGGTTTCCTCCCACAGGCCAAAGATGTGCGGGTTAGAAATCTTAGAAACCCTACAGTACAGAAAGAGCCCATTCGGCCCATCGAGTCTGCACCGACCACAATCCCACCCAGGCCCTACCCCCATATATTTACCCACTAATCCCTCTAACCTACGCATCTCAGGACACTAAGGGCAAATTTAGCATAGCCAATCAACCTAACCCGCACATCTTTGGACTGTGGGAGGAAACCGGAGCACCCGGAGGAAACCCATGCAGACACGAGGAGAATGTGCAAACTCCACACAGACAGTGACCCAAGCCGGGAATCGAACCCGGGTCCCTGGTGCTGTGAAGCAGCAGTGCTAACCACTGTGCTACCATGCCGCCCGGATTGGCCGTGCTAAATTGCCCCTTCGTGTCAAAAGATGTGTAGGTTCGGGGGATTGGCCATGCTAAATTGTCCCTTAGTGTCAGGGGCACTAGCTAGGGTAAATGCATAGGGTTATGGGGATAGGGCCTGGGTGGGATTGTGGTCGGTGCAGACTCGATGGGCCAAATGGACTCCTTCTGCACTGCAGGGATTCTTAAGATTCTATTTAGTTCCTTCTTCAAGCAGTCCTGAAGGAATACCAAGATTACAGTTAATGTCTGACAAAAGTCTCCCAGGCACTGATATTAAACAACAATTAGCAGAGATCTTGGTGATAAAATTGCTGGGTACAAGGTGTTCAGGAAATGAAGAAAATGTGGAAGAGTGGCAGTATTGATGAGCAGGAAGAGGATGGCCCAGAGGGGTCAAGGACAGAGCTAAGGAACAAAAATAGTGCAGTTACATTGCTCAGTATAGTGTGTAGACCACCAACTAACGGGGACAAAGTAGAAATGGTTGAAAGCTGCAGGTTTTTAGGTGTCCAGATCACCAACAACCTGTCCTGGTCCCCCCCATGCCGACACTATAGTTAAGAAAGCCCCACCAACGCCTCTACTTTCTCAGAAGACTAAGGAAATTTGGCATGTCAGCTGTGACTCTCACCAACTTTTACAGATGCACCATAGAAAGCATTCTTTCTGGTTGTATCACAGCTTGGTCTGGGCTCCTACTTTGCCCAAGACCGCAAGGAACTACAAAAGGTCATGAATGTAGCTCAATCCATCACGCAAACCAGCCTCCCATCCATTGACTCTGTCTACACTTCCCGCTGCCTCGGGGAAAAGCAGCCAGCATAATTAAGGACCCCACATACCCCGGACATTCTCTCTTCCACCTTCTTCCGTTGGGAAAAAGATATAAAAGTCTGAGGTCACGTACCGACCGACTCAAGAACAGCTTCTTCCTTGCTGCCATCAGACTTTTGAATGGGCCTACCTCGTGTTAAGTTGATCTTTCTCTATACCCGAATGTAACACTACATTCTGCACTGTATAATTGGTAAAAGGAGGAGGACCCATTCGGGACCAATGGGGGGATTTACGCATAGAGACAGGGAAATAGCTGAGGAACAAAATAAAACTTTGCCACCAAAAGAGAAAATGCTGGAAAATCTCAGCAGGTCTGGCAGCATCTGTAAGGAGAGAAAAGAGCTGGCGTTTCGAGTCCAGATGACCCTTTGTCAAAACTAAAAGGCAGAGAAAGTGGGAGATATTTATACTGCAGGGGGAGGGAATGAAAGATGAGTCATAGCCACAGAAACCAGGGGGAAAGACTGCTAATGGCAGCCCACAGAGAGAGAATAGAAGGGGTGAATGGCCAAACGGCAGAGAAGCTAAAATGAAGATGTTGGGGGAGGGAAGAAAATGGATGGGACAGAGGTAAGATTTAGAAAAGGAGAAGCAAAGGGGGAGAAAAGGTAAGGGAAGCGGGATAAAGTGGGGGGGGAAAGAGTGGGGAAGAAAAATGAAGAAACACAATAAAGAAATAAAAGGTAGAATGAAACTTTGCATCTGTCTTTACCGAGGAAGAAGATACTCCCATAGCACAGTGAGAGAGAAGGTAACTAATACACTCGGAGGATTTGAAGCTAGTCATAGAGTCATGGAGGTTTACAGCATGGAAACAGGCCCTTCGGCCCAAGTTGTCCATGCCGCCTTTTTTTTTTAAACCCATAAGCTAATCCCAATTGCCCGTGTTTGGCCCACATCCCATCGTACCCATGTAACTATCTAAATGCTTTTTAAAAGACAAAATTGTACCCGCCTCTACTACTGCCTCTGGCAGCTTGTTCCAGACACTCACCATCCTCTGTGTGAAAAAATTTCCCCTCTGGACACTTTTGTAAATCTCCCCTCTCACCTTAAACCTATGCCCTCTAGTTTTAGACTCCCCTACCTTTGGGAAAAGATATTGACTATCAAGCTGATCTGTGCCCCTCATTATTTTATAGACCTCTATAAGATCACCCCTCAGCCTCCTACGCTCCAGGGAAAAAAGTCCCAGTCTATCCAGCCTCTCCTTATAACTCAATCCATCAAGTCCCGGTAGCATCCTAGTAAATATTTTCTGCACTCTTTCCAATTTAATAATATCCTTTCTATAATGGGGTGACCAGAACTGTACACAGTATTCCAAGTGTGGCCTTACCAATGTCTTGTACAACTTCAACAAGACATTCCAACTCCTGTATTCAATGTTCTGACCGATGAAACCAAGCATGCCGAATGCCTTCTTCACCACTCTGTCCACCTGTGACTCCACTTTCAAGGAGCTATGAATCATAGAAATCATAGAAACCCTACAGCACAGAAAGAGGCCATTCTGCCCATCGAGTCTGCACCGACCACAATCCCACCCAGGCCCTACCCCCATATCCCTACATATTTACCCACTAATCCCTCTAACCTACGCATCTCAGGACACAAGGGCAATTTTAGCATAGCCAATCAACCTAACCCGCATATCTTTGGACTGTGGGAGGAAACCCACGCAGACACGAGGAGAACGAGCAAACTCCACACAGACAGTGACCCAAGCCGGGAATCGAACCTGGAGCTGTGAAGCAGCAGTGCTAACCACTGTGCTACCGTGCCGCCGAACACGTACACCTAGATCTCTTTGTTCTGTAACTCTCCCCAACGCCCTACCATTAATTGAGTAAGTCCTGCCCTGGTTCAATCGACCAAAATGCATCACCTCGCATTTGTCTAAATTAAACTCCATCTGCCATTCGTCAGCCCACTGGCCCAATTGATCAAGATCCCGTTGCAATTGGAGATAACTTTCTTCACTGTCCACTATGCCACCAATCTTGGTGTCATCTGCAAACTTACTAACCATGCCTCCTATATTCTCATCCAAATCATTAATATAAATGACAAATAACAGGGGACCCGGCACTGATCCCTGAGGCACACCGCTGGTCACAGACCTCCAGTTTGAAAAACAACGCTCTACAACCACCCTCTGGCTTCTGTCAAGAAGCCAATTTTGTATCCATTTAGATACCTCGCCCTGAATCCCGTGAGATTCAACCTTATGCAACAACTTACCATGCGGTACCTTGTCAAAGCTGATAAGGACTAAGTATTAGATAGCCCGTCGAAACTTAAAAGTTGATAAAGCACAGGAGCAGATGAAACGCATCCAATGAGACTGAGGGAAGTGAAAGTGGAAATTGCAGAGGCGCTGGCCAGAATTGTAAATGTTGCAACCTTTTTCAGAAAAGGTTATAAAGACAAGCCCAGCAACCACGGGCCCAACCAGAAATCATGGATAAACAGGGATATCCACTGCTTGCTGAAGTCCAGGTCTGAGGCATTCAAGTCAGGCGACCCTGGTCTATACAAGAAATAATGTGGAGATGCCGGCGTTGGACTGGGGTAAACACAGTCAGAAGTCTAACAACACCAGGTTAAAGTCCAACAGGTTTATTTGGTAGCAAAAGCCACTAGCTTTCGGAACGAAAGCTAGTGGCTTTTGCTACCAAATAAACCTGTTGGACTTTAACCTGGTGTTGTTAGACTTCTTACTGTCTATACAAGAAAGCCAGATATGATCTAAGGAGATCCATCAAAGATGCCAAGACAGTGCCAGACCAAGCTAGAGTCCCAGGCTAGCCACACCGACCCCCGCCGAGGGGGGCAAGGTCAGAAAACAGGCTACAAGATGAAGGCATGTAAAATTGCCGGCTCCAACGCACCCCTTCCTGATGAGCTCAATGCATTCTATGTGTGTTTTGAGCAAGAGGTCAGCGAGAGCCTCGGATGAACCTGTATCCGAAGTCACCATTGCAGATGTCAGAGCAGCCTCTTCGAAGGTCAACCCACAGATAGTGATTGGGCTGGATGGGATACCCGGATGAGCACTCAGATCCTGTGCGGATCAGCTGGCGGGAGTATTCACAGACATCTTCAACCTCTCTTTACAACAATCTGAGGTCCCTATCTGCTTCAAGAAGATGACCATCATCCCGGTACCTAAGAAAAGCCAAGCAGCCTTAATGACTACTGGCCGGTGGCTCTGACATCCATCATTATGAAGTGCTTTAAATCATGGCACGACTCAATTCCAGCCTCCGGGACTGCCTGGATCCACTACAGTTCACCTATCGCCGCAACAGGTCCACAGCAGACACCATCACCCTGGCCCTGCACTCAATCCTGGAACACCTAGGTAACAAGGACAGCTATGTCAGACTCCTATTTATCAACTACAGCTCAGCCTTTAACACCATTATTCCCACAAAATTCATCTCCAAACTCCGTGGCCTGGGCCTCGGCTCCTCCCTCTGCGACTGGATCCTGAACTTCCGAACCCACAGACCACAATCGGTAAGGATAGGCAACAACACCTCCTCCATGATCATCCTCAACACCGGTGCCCCACAAGGCTGTGTTCTCAGCCCCCTACTATCCTCCTTATACACCTCTGACTGTGCGGCCAAATTCCCCTCCAATTCGATTTTCAAATTTGCTGACGACACCACCGTAGTGGCCAGATCTCAAACAATGACGAGACAGAGTACAGGAATGAGATAGAGAATCTGGTGAACTGGAGCAGCAACAATAATCTCTCCCCAATGTCAACAAAATGAGGGAGATAGTCATTGATTTCAGGAAGCGTAGAGGAGAACTTGCCCCTGTCTACATCAACGGGGACGAAGTAGAAAGGGTCGAGAGCTTCAAGTTTTTGGGTGTTCAGATCACCAACAACCGATCCTGGTCCCCCCATGCTGACACTATAGTTAAGAAAGCCCACCAACACCTCTACTTTCTCAGAAGACTAAGGAAATTTGGCATATCTACTATGACTCTCACCAACTTTTACAGATGCACCATAGAAAGCATTCTTTCTGGTTGTATCACAGCTTGGTATGGCTCCTGCTCTGCCCAAGACCGCAAGGAACTACAAAAGTTTGTGAATGTAGCCCAATCCATCACGCAAACCAGTCTCCCATCCATTGACTCTGTCTACACTTCCCGCTGCCTTGGGAAAAGCAGCCAGCATAATTAAGGACCCCCACGCACCCCGGACATTCTCGCTTCCACCTTCTTCCTTTGGGAAAAAGATACAAAAGTCTGAGGTCACGTATCAACCGACTCAAGAACAGCTTCTTCCCTGCTGCTGTCAGACTTTTGAATGGACCTACCTCGCATTGAGTTGATCTTTCTCTACACCCTAGCTATGACTGTAACACTACATTCTGCACCCTCTCATTTCCTTCTCTATGAACAGTATGTTTTGTCTGTTTAGCGCGCAAGAAACAATACTTTTCACTGTATGATAATACATGTGATAATAATAAATCAAATCAAATCAAAATTTAGCATGGCCAATCCCCCTAACTTACATATTTTTGGACTGTGGGAGTGCCCGGAGGAAACCCATATAGATATGGGGAGAACGTGCAAACTCCACACAGTCACCTAAGGCCGGAATCAAACCCGGGTCCCTGGTGCTGTGAGGCAGCAGATTGGAGAAGTTTTGTCTGTTTGCCTTGTAGAAGAGAAGGCTTAGAGAAGATTTGATAGAGATGTTCAAAACCATGCGGGGTATGAACAAAGTAGATAGGGAGGAACTGTTCCTGCGTGTGAAAGAGCGGGCAGAGGTTTAAAGTAATTTGCAAAAGAAGCAGAAGTGTCAAGGGGAAACAGTTTTTGCACAGTAAGTGGTTAAGGTCTAGAATGCACTGCCTGAGAGTGTGGTGGAGGCAGATCCAATTGGAGCATTGTAAAGAGAATGAGGCTGTTCTCTGCAAAGGAAGATTGTGCAGGGTTACAGGGAGAAGGTGGGGGAGTGGCACTACATTAATTTCTAATTCAGAGAGCCGGTGCAATCACGATGGGCTGAATGGCCTCCATCAGCGCTGTAATCGTTCTGTAACTCCCATACAATGTCTTTGAGGTCCCCTGCTGAACCATGCAAAGCCATGAATATTTACTCTGGCTTTCCACTGATTAGTCCATTACTTCATCTGAACATCTGCATAGGCCCCTCATAATGCAACATTTTTAAATTAAAGGCCAAATAACACTCTTTCCTTTTACAGTTACACTAATGTTCAATAGTTAATGTTGCCTGGATTGAGTAGATTTACAAGGATGTTGCCTGGATTGAGTGGCATGCCTTATGAGGATAGGCTGAGGGAGCTCGGTCTTTTCTCCTTGGAGAGACGTAGGATGAGAGGAGACCTAATAGAGGTGTATAAGATGTTGAGAGGCATAGATCGGGTGGACTCTCAGAGGCTTTTTCCCAGGGTGGAAATGGCTGCTACGAGAGGACACAGGTTTAAGGTGCTGGGGGGTAGGTACAGGGGAAATGTTAGGGGTAAGTTTTTCACACAGAGGGTGGTGGGCGAGTGGAATCGGCTGCCGTCAGTGGTGGTGGAGGCAAACTCAATAGGGTCTTTTAAGAGACTCCTGGATGAGTACATGGAGCTTAATAGGATGGAGGGTTATAGGTAGGTCTAGAAGGTAGGGATGTGTTCGGCACAACTTGTGGGCCGAAGGGCCTGTTTGTGCTGTAGTTTTTCTATGTTTCCATGTTTCTACCTCACAGACAGGGAAATCTTAGCCAGGTTATTTGAAATTGGATACCAGGGAGTGCACAGGATGATTCAATAGAATCTATAACAGAGAAACAAGCATTTTGGCCTATATGGCCTCTTTCTACCTCTAGTGACCTCCTCCACCCTGCACCACACTCCCTTCCCCATGTCCCTCTCTTCCTATCTCCCTCATGCATCAAACTTCAGCCTCTGCATCTGAGTCATTCCCTTCCTGTGTTCTCCCCGTGTCTGCGTGGGTTTCCTCCGGGTGCTCCAGTTTCCTCCCACAGTCCAAAGTTGTGCAGGTTAGGTGGATTGGACATGATAAATTACCCCTTAGTGTCCAAAGATGTGCTTCTTTTAGGGCAAACCAAATAAACCAACTCAAATTAACTCAGGGGTAAAGTAAAAGGGGCAGCTCCCCAAAAGGAGGGGGAACAGCCCGAACAGAAGGACAAAGGAAACTTAAAACATCAAAATGTGATTATCGGGGTCTATAATGCACCCAAGCCCCTGCAGTGCCCAACGGGCGGGGAAGGCCTCAACTGCACCCGTGGACACCGCATGCTCCCTCTCCAGGGACCCCTGGCCGCGAACGTAGCCGCGGTAGAGGGGCAGACAGTCAGGATGGACGACCCCGTCGATCGCCCGCTGCCTGGACCTGTTAATGGCGAGTTTATGTACGGGTTAGGTGGATTGGACATGCTAAATTGCCCCTTAGTGTCCAAAGATGTGCTGGTTAGGTTGACTGGCCATGTTAAATTGCCCCTTAGTGTAGGTTAGATGGATTAGCCATAGGAAATGAGTGGGGTTATGGGGATAGAGTGGGGAGAGGGCCTGGGTAAGATACTGTCAGAGAGTTGGTGCAGATTTAATGGGCCGATTGGCCTCTTCTGCACAGTTGGGATTCTCTGTGGAGGATGTATGTGGACAATGAAGAAAATGAACCAATTGTCATAACGCCCTCGGAATGAACATTACTGAAACAAGTTCTGATGAAATATTATGAAGCTGAAATGTTACCTCTGTTTCTATCATAAGAGCATAAGAAATAGCAGTAGGCCATTTGGCCCTTCAAGCCTGCTCTGCTATGCAATAAGATCCCGGCTGACTTGCTATCTCAACACCATCTTCCTGCATAAATCCCACATCCATTGTTCCTTAGTATCTCAAAATCCATCAATCTCAACCACTGACTATCCACAGCACCCTGGGGTATACAAACTCTATCAATCTCAACCAGTGACCACCCACAGCACCCTGGGGTATACAAACTCTATCAATCTCAACCAGTGACCACCCACAGCACCCTGGGGTAGACAAACTCTATCAATCTCAACCAGTGACCACCCACAGCACCCTGGGGTAGACAAACTCGATCAATCTCAACCAGTGACCACCCACAGCACCCTGGGGTAGAGAAACTCTATCAACCTCAACCAGTGACCACCCACAGCACCCTGGAGTAGACACCTCCAAAGATTCACAATTTTTCAACTTAGTCCACTACCCCCCCCATTCTTTTTTAAAAGTTTATTTATTAGTCACAAAGCTGACATTAACACAGCAATAAAGTTACTGTGAAATTCCCCTCATCGCCACACTTCAGTGCCTGTTCGGGTCAATGCACCCTAACCAGCACGTCTTTCAGACTGTGGGAGGAAACCGGAGCCACCGGAGGAAACCCACGCAGACACGGGGAGAACGTGCAAACTCCACACAGACAGTGACCCGAGCCAGGAATCAAACCCGGGTCCCTGGCGCTGTGAGGCAGCAGTGCTAACCCGCTGTGCCACTGTGCTGCCCACATTCTGGGACTGTGACCCCTAGTTCTAGACTCCCCAGCCAAGGGGAAACAGCGTCTCAGCATTTACCCCACCAAAAACAAACTGCTACGCCTGCTGCCAAATGGGAAAATGCTGGAAATACTCAACAGCTCTGACAGCATCTGTGGAGAGAGAAAAACAGAGTTAACCTTGGGGCTGAAGGATATAAAGGATATACTTGCATTGGAGGCAGTACAGCGGAGGTGGACTAGATTGGTCCCTGCATGCGGGGTGGTGCTACAATGAGAGACTGAATGAATTGGGTTTATATTCTCTGGAGTTTAGAAAAACGGGAAGCGATCTCATTGAAACTCACAAAATCAGTGCAGACTCGATGGGCCGAATGGCTTCTTTCTGTTCTGTAGGGAGTGTGGTGATATAAACAGGGCCTAGTTTTAAGGCTGATAAAATTGGATATCCTAAATTAAAGAATTGGGCACATTGAAATCAAACACAGTCAAACCTCGGGCAGGCCAATTGTACAATACACAAATGTGTCTGGGACTGACCCATCACCCACCCATCAAAGGTCGTTACACTCTACTTGAGACTTAGCAGGAGATCATGGCACCTCATTGAAATGCATCGGTCTATTGTTAGAAGCCCAGATCGGGCCAGACTTTCTGTCACCAAGAGATCCTGTAGAAACCTTACCTGATAACAAGTTTAACAACATGGAGGTGGACACCTGGGGGGCGGACCCTGGTGTCCTGTCAGGCAGACATCAAGAAACCCACTGGGTATTGGAACCCCCTCCTGGGACCTCATTGGCCAGAAGCCAGAGAAGTTTCTGGAAAGGCAAGCAGGCTGGGGATAAAGGGACACACTCAGAGGCACACAGGAGCGAAGACTCGACAGGGGAGACAGCCGTGACCATTCGGAAGACTGACCAGAGAAGGAAGGAAGAAGCGGCCATCGAGACTCACCTTTGTGACGACAGACCAGAGGGACTCAGAGAATCGGGCCTGCAGTTTAACCAAGCCATCTTTACGGGTAGTATACTTGAATCTGCTGGGGTATCCTCTTATTTTATGTGGGTAATTTAAGGGTTAATAGTGTTATTTAATAAACTTGTTGAATCTTTACTTGTGTTTGTCCTTTGTCCACCTTGCAAATAAGGGCACCGGGGTAAAACCTTGGAGTAAGTAAACTGGTTGAAAGTATCTGAGATTAACAGGTACAACAGGAGTCTATGATTCTGAGGGGGAATTGCTTGCCTCTACCCCTCCCCCTCGTCTTCAATAGTTTTATATCTGGCAAAGAGAAACGCTGAAAGGAAATGAGTGAGGTGGAAGACATAGTGACCCAGTTCCCGGTCTCGCCACCCCAATGTTCGCAGGCCAGGCTGGGCAGGATAAGCTTCTTATTCATTAAGCATTGATTGTCCATCGCTAACTGCTCTCCACGTCAGAGCATTTGTTGTGGATCTGGAGTTCCATGTAGGCCAGGCCAGGTAAGGACGGCAGTGAACCAGATGGGTCTTTAACGACAATCAACAATGCTTTCATGGTCATCGTTCGAATTTTAATTCCAGATTTTTATCACCATCTGCCATGCCAACTATTCCTCTTGGTTGAAGGGTCAGTCACGAGGGGACATAGGTTCAAGGTGAGGGGCAGGGGGTTTAGGGGGGAATGTGAGGAAAAGCTTTTTTACCCAGAGGGGGGGTGAGGGTCTGGAATGCGCTGCCTGGGAGGGTGGTGGAGGCCGGAGGCCTCACATCCTTTAAAAAGTACCTGGATGAGCACTTGGCGCATCATAACATTCAGGGCTACGGGCCGAGTGCTGGCAGATGGGATTGGGTGAGAGTTCAGGTGTTTCTAATGTGTTGGTGCAGGTTCGATGGGCCGAAGGGCCTTTTCTGGGCTGTAGGATTCTATGGTGGGATTGATTATTAATCCAGTGACAATACCACTGTGCCACCACCTCCCGCAGTGATAGGATTGGCCTAACCCTGCTCCTAAGTTCCAGAAAGAACAGGCAACATGGTGGCAGCACTGTTGCCTCACAGCACCAGGAACCCAGGTTCGATTCTGGCCTTGGGTGACTGTGTGGAGTTTGCATGTTCTCCCCGTGTCTGCATGGGTTTCCTCCCATGGTCCAAAGATGTGCAGATAAAAACAAAATACTGCGGATCCTGGAATCTGAAACAAAAACAGAAAATGCTGGAGAGATTAGAGCCAATGTTTCAAGTCTGGATGACAATTAGGGGGATTGGCCATGCTAAATTGCCCCTTAGTGTCCCAAAATGTGCAGGTTAGGGGGATTGGCCATGCTAAATTGCCCCTTAGTGTCCCAAAATGTGCAGGTTAGGGGGATTGGCCATGCTAAATTGCCCCTTAGTGTCCCAAAATGTGCAGGTTAGGTGGATTGGCCATGCTAAATTATCATAGAAACCCTACAGTGCAGAAAGAGGCCATTTGGCCCATCGAGTCTGCACCGACCACAATCCCACCCAGGCCCTACCCCCATATCCCTACATATTTACCACTAATCCCTCTGACCTACACATCTCAGGACTCTAAGGGGCAATTTTTAGCATGGCCAATCAACCTAACCCGCACATCTTTGGACTGTGGAGGAACCGGAGCACCCGGGGAAACCCACTCCTTACTCCTTAGTGTCCCAAGATGCGCTGGTTAGGGGGATTGGCCATGCTAAATTGCCCCTTAGTGTCCCAAAATGTGCAGGTTAGGTGGAATGGCCATGCTAAATTATCATAGAAATCATAGAAACCCTACAGTGCAGAAAGAGGCCATTTGGCCCATCGAGTCAGCACCGACCACAATCCCACCCAGGCCCTACCCCATATCCCTACATATTTACCCACTAATCCCTCTGACCTACACATCTCAGGACACTAAGGGGCAATTTTTAGCATGGCCAATCACCTAACCCGCACATCTTTGGACTGTGGGAGGAAACCGGAGCACCCAGGAGGAAACCCACTCCTTACTCCTTAGCGTGCCAAGATGTGCAGGTTAGGGGGATTGGCCATGCTAAATTGCCCCTTAGTGTCCAAGATGTACAGGTTAGGGGGATTGGCCATGCAAAAAAAAAAAAATTGCCCCTTAGTGTCCCAAGATGGCCAGGTTAGGGGGATTGGCCATGCTAAATTGCCCCTTAGTGTCCCAAGACATACAGGTTAGGGGGATTAGTGGGTTAAAGTGTGGGGATATGCGGATAGGGCCTGGGTAAGATGGTCTGTCGCAGACTCGATGGGCCAAATGGCCTCTTGCTGCCCTGTAGGGATTCTATGATTCTCTGAAAGAGCAATCTGTTGGGTGGCACAGTGGTTGGCACTGCTGCCTCACAGCACCAGAGATCTGGGTTCAATTCCAGCCTCGGGTGACTCTTTATGGACGCTCTTAGCATCATTCTCAGCTTTTAGCATCACCATTTCCATTCCCTTTTTGTCTGTGCCATTCCAATCAAGTACAACTCCCCAACCCCCTCCCCTCATAATATAAACTTGTCTGATTTTCCTTGTCTCCAGCTCTGACAGAGGGTCATCCAGACTCGAAATGTTGGCTCTATTCTCTCTCCACAGATTTAAAGTAAAGTTTATTTATTAGCAACAAGTAGGCTTACATTAACACTGCAATGAAGTTACTGTGAAAATCCCCTAGTCGCCACACTCTGGCGCATGTTCGGGTAACACCGAGGGAGAATTTAGCATGGCCAGTCCACCTAACCAGCACGTCTTTCAGACTGTGGGAGGAAACCGGAGACCCGGAGAAACCCACGCAGACACGGGGAGAACGTACAGCCTCTGCACTGTCACCCAAGCCGGGAATAGAACCTGAGTCCCTGGTGCTGTGAGGCAGCAGTGCTAACCACTGTACCCACCGTGCCGCCTGCAGATGCTGTCAGACCTGCTGAGATTTTCCAGCATTTTCTGTTTTTGCTTGGGTGACTGTCCTGTGCGGAGTCTGCATGTTCTCCCCGTGTCTGCATGAGTTTCCTCCGGATGCTCCGGTTTCATCCCACATGCCAAGGTGTGTGGGTTAGGTGGATTGGCTATGCCTTATGTGGGGTCACAGGGATAGGGCCTGGTGGGATTGTTGTCAGTGCAAGCCCGATGGGCTGAATGGCCTTCTTCTACACTGTAGCACTCCATGATCCTATGACCCCACACATTTACCCACTAATCCACCTAACCCGCACATCTTTGGTCTATGGAGAAACCGGAGCATCCAGAGGAAACCCACGCAGACACGGGGAGAATGTGCAAACTCCACACAGAGTCAATAAATGCCAGAATTGCTCTCGGATCCCTGTGTCGTGAGGCAGCAGTGCTAGCCACTGTGCCACTTTTATAGATATATTCTGATGAAACAAACGTGGTAAAGGATTAGGGGAACAGGTGGATTCGAAACTATGAAGAGATCAGCCATGATCTGATTGAATGGAGGAGCAGGCTACTTCTGCTCCTAATTCCTACGTGCTGCCCATCGGGTTGGTTATGGGGATAGAGCTTGGGTAAGATGCTCTGTCGGAGAGTCAGTCCAGGCTCAATGGGCCAAATAGCCTCCTTCTGTACTGTAGGGATTCAGTGAATCCATTTAAGGTCCTGATGCTCTTTTTTTAAAAAAATCTCCTTTGTCCAGGGTTGCAAAGGGGAACCTGAGCTCTGGAGGGGGTGGGGAGAGAAAATTCATAAGAAATAGGAGCAGAATGAGGCCATTCGGCCCATCGAGTTCGCTCGCCATTCGATCATGCTGATATGTTCCTCGTCCTCATTCTCCTGCCTTCCCCCCATAACCCTTCAACCCCCATTCCCAATTAATATCACTCTCACTCCTCCTTAAATGTACTCACGTCCCAGCACCCACCGGGTAGGGAATTCCACAGATTCACAACCCTTTGGGAGAAGTAGTTTCTCCTCCAACTCTGTTTTAAATTTGCTGCCCCTTATCCTCAGCTGTGACCTCTCGTCTAGAATGTCCACAAGAGGAAGCATCCGCTCCACGGCTACTTTGTCCATAACCTTTCATCATCTTGTATACCTCAATTTGATCTCACGGTGGCACAGTGGGTTAGCACTGCTGTCTCACAGCGCCAGGGCCCGGGGGTCGAATCCTGGCTTGGGTCACTGTCTGTGTGGAGTCTGCATGTTCTCCCCATGTCTGCGTGGGTTTCCTCCCACAGTCCAAAGATGTGCAGGGTAGGTGGATTAGCCATGGTAAATTGCCCCTTTGTGTCGGGGAGGCTAGCTAGGGTAAATGCGTGGGGTTATGGGGATGGGCCTGGGTGGGATTGTGATTGGTGCAGACTCAATGGGCTGAAATGGCCTCCTTCTACACTGTAGGATTTTATGATTCCCCTCATTCTTCTAAATTCCAGAGCGTATAGGCCTGAACTATAAGACCAAAAGACATAGGAGCAGAATTAGGCCATTTGGCCCATCAAGTCTGCTCTGCCATTCAATCATGGCTGATAATTTTCTCATCCCCATTCTCCTGCCTTTTCCCCATAACCCCTGATCCTCTTATTAATCAAGAACCTATCTGTCTCTGTATAAAAGCAAATTACTGCGGATGCTGGAATCTGAAACCAAAAGAGAAAATGCAGGAAAGTCTCAGCAAGTCTGGCAGCATCTGTAAGGAGAGAAAAGAGCTGACCTTTCGAGTCCAGACGACCCTTTGTCAAAGCTCTATCTATCGATCTCTGTCTTAAAGACACTCAATGATTTCTCCACAGCCTTCTGCGGCAAAGAGTTCCACAGATTCACCACTCTCTGGCTGAAGAAATTCCTCCTCATCTCTGTTTTAAAGGATCGTCCCTTTGGTTCCCAAACTTTTTCACTGGGCCGCACTTTTGGAATAAAAATTTTGCTCACGCCACACCGAATTTTTTATTGATAAGAAATACATTCAAAACAAAAAAAACCCCAACTCCGAGCAGTGCTTGATTCATAACATAGAACACAACTACTCTACAATATGATCATGGGACATCCAGAAAGTATAAAACAATCACTTTGGAAAAATATCTAATCCATGTTTAAATGTTTCTTTGATTGTCCCTTGAATCTTCCCGCCACACTTGCCATCCTCTCTCGCCGCACCCTTTGGGAACCACTGCTTTAGCCTGAGGTTGTGCCCTCTGGTTCTAGTTTTTCCTACTAGTGGAAACATCCTCTCCACGTCCACTCTGTCCAGGCCTCTCAGTATTTTGTAATTTTTGATAAGATCCGCCCCCCCCCTCATCCTTCTAAACTCCAGACCCAGAGTATAGAAACATAGAAAAACTACAGCACAAAACAGGCCCTTTGGCCCCACAAGTTGTGCCGAACATATCCCTACCTTTCAGGCCTACCTATAACCCTCCATCCTGTTAAGTCCCATGTACTCATCCAGAAGTCTCTTAAAAGACCCTATTGAGTTTGCCTCCACCACTGACGGCAGCCGATTCCACTCACCCACCACCCTCTGTGTGAAAAACTTCCCCCTAACATTTCCCCTGTACCTACCCCCCAGCACCTTAAACCTGTGTCCTCTCATAGCAGCCATTTCCACCCTGGGAAAAAGCCTCTGAGAGTCCACCCGATCTATGCCTCTCAACATCTTATACACCTCTATTAGGTCTCCTCTCATCCTACGTCTCTCCAAGGAGAAAAGACCGAGCTCCCTCAGCCTATCCTCATAAGGCATGCCACTCAATCCAGGCAACATCCTTGTAAATCGCCTCTGCACCCTTTCAATCATTTCCACATCCTTCCTGTAATGAGGCGACCAGAACTGAGCACAGTACTCCAAGTGGAGTCTGACGAGGGTCTTATATAGCTGCATCATTATCCCCGGACTCCTAAACTCAATCCCTCGATTGATAAAGGCCAGCACACCATACGCCTTCTTAACCACCTCCTCCACCTGTGGGATGATTTTATAGTCAAGGTACTTCATATCCTCTACAGTACTAAGAGTCTTTCATCATAGAAACCCTACAGTACAGAAAGAGGCCATTCGGCCCATCGAGTCTGCACCGACCACAATCCCACCCAGGCCCTACCCCCATATCCATACATATTTTACCCACTAATCCCTCTAATCTACGCATCCCAGGACACTAAGGGGCAATTTTAGCATGGCCAATCAACCCAACCCGCACATCTTTGGACTGTGGGAGGAAACCGGAGTACCCGGAGGAAACCCACGCAGACACGAGGAGAATGTGCAAACTCCACACAGACAGTGACCCAAGCCGGGAATCGAACCCAGGTCCCTGGAGCTGTGAAGCAGCAGTGCTAACCACTGTGCTACCGTGCCGCCCTGTTCCCTTAATATTGTACTCCTTCATCCCATTTGACCTACCAAAATGGACCACGACGCATTTATCTGGGTTGAAGTCCATCTGGAGTGTAGGCCTATACTCTCTGGAAATTAGATGAATGAGGGGAATCATAGAATCCGACAGCGCGGAAGGAGGCCATTCAGCCCTTCATTCCTGGGATCATTAATCAAGAACCTATCTATCGCTGCCTTAAAGACACTGTACAATCTAGAAAGGCGGGGATGTGGTGGTGGGGAGTTGACCACCTCCACATCCCTCCCTTAGGCAAAGGAGACTAAAACTGTGGCTGCCTCTTGTGTGTGGTTCAATTGCTTGGGCCTGGGATGTTGGGGCTGGCATTCCTTTGTCTGATGAATGAATGGGACTTTGTCAGACACAGAGAGAGATCTCCCCCAGACACGTGGTCTCCTAGACTGGGACTACCCATTTAGTCCTTCTAATCACGTGCTAATGGGGGGGGAGGGGGAATAAAATAAAGTCTTCCTACAAAAGATGAGGCTGAACTTTCCATTCCCCACCCCCGCCCCCTCACTCCTCCTATAAGTAATTAAAAGGAAGATTATACATCAATTAAAAAAAACCAGCCTAAAGACACATATTGCTGAGTGAATGTTACAAGAGACCGGAAGCGATGGGCGGGGCCTGTGATGTCTCAACCTAGCTTGGAGCGGTGTGTGTGGGGGGTGGGTGGGACGTGATGACGCAATAGGAGGGCGGGACTAGAGTGCGGACCAATGGCCGGCGGCGGGGCGCCTGAGTGACGGGAGGCGGCGGCCAATGGGCTGGGGGGGAGGGCGGGGCCAGCAGGGTTGGGTGCGCCGGGCCGGCCGGCTATAAGAGGGAGCGCAGGCGGCGCGGCGAGTCTCTCTCTCGGCCGTGTGCGGCACAGCTCGGAGCGTTGTGTGTGTGTGTGAAGCGGGGGAACGGGGTCGCAACCGTATATATATTTAAAACACGCAAAATATAAACCAAAACACGTATAATGTCAGAAGACGGCGCGGAATACAGGTAATAGGAGACGGGGGGGGGGGAGGGGGAAATCGGGGCTTCCATTCATTAAAGATGTCGGTGAGGGAGTCACAAAATGGCCGGCGCGCGTGTGAGGGGGGGAGGGGAGGAAGAAGAAAGCCAGGGGATTTTTTTTTTCCATGGAGCATCTTATCGGGATTAGTAATGGGGGTATTTTTCTGTTAAGGGGTTAGGAGATTGATGTCCTTACCGCGGGTGGTGTGGGGTGTTTTTTCTCCCCCGGGCCGGCAAACCGCGCTGAGGCGGCGGCCGCTCCGCTCGCGACTGGCGGTTGCCCCTCGCGGCCAACGGTCGCTTTTCAAACGGCGTTCGAAAATGGAACGTTGGCCGCGGCGCGCGGAGGGAGGGGGGGGGGGGGAGAGAAGGGAGTCGATCCGTCTCAAAATGGCGGATGGCCGCTTCCACTTTGCCCGGGAGGGGAAGGGGGGGGGGGGTAGATGATTTTACCCATCCCCCTCTTCCCCCGGCGATGGCACAAGTTGGGGAGGGGGAGATGGATGAAGTGGGGGGGGGGGGGGAGAGAGAGAAAGGAAACGTCGGGCCGGCGCTCTCCCCTCACTGCGCCTGCGCGGGCCGGCTACCTTCACTGTCTCCCCCCCCCCCCCCCCCCGCGGGCCTGCTCTACCGTCTTTCCGCGCCTGCGCGGGCCGGCTACCTTCACTGTCTCCCCCCCCCGCCCGCGCGGGCCTGCTCTACCGTCTTTCCGCGCCTGCGCGGGCCGGCTACCTTCACTGTCTCCCCCCCCGCCCGCGCGGGCCTGCTCTACCGTCTTTCCGCGCCTGCGCGGGCCGGCTACCTTCACTGTCTGCCCCCCGCCCGCGCGGGCCTGCTCTACCGTCTTTCCGCGCCTGCGCGGCCCGGCTACCTTCACTGTCTCCCCCCCCCCCCGCGGGCCTGCTCTACCGTCTTTCCGCGCCTGCGCGGCCCGGCTACCTTCACTCTCTCCCCCCCCCCCCTCGGCCCGGCTACCTTCTTCCCCCCCCCCTCGGCCCGGCTACCTTCACTCTCTCCCCGCCTCGGGCCGGCTACCTTCTCTTTCTCCCCCCCCCCCTCCCCGCGCGTGCCGGCTCTCCTCCCTCACCGCGCCTGCGCTGGCCGGCTTCCCCACTGCGCGGGCCGGCTCTCCCGAGAGGCGTGGCCTCGCCTCTCTTGCACGACGCAGGCGCCGTTCCCGCTACTTCTCTCTCTCCTCCCACACACCCCCTCTCTGTTCCGCTGCGCAACTGGCTTTGCGCAGCCGGGAGCCGCATGGCACGGCGGGCTGCGCATGCGCGCCCCTTTTTGCTCATCCCCCCCCCCCCATTGACCTGTATATAGGGGGGAGATTCATTGGATGGGAATCTATAGAGGGTCACTGTCCCTGGAATGGGGGGGGGGGGGGGGGGAGGAGAGAGAGAGTGGAAATGGGGGTGGTTAACACTGCTGCCTCCCAGGGACCCGGGTTCAGTTCCTGGCATTGGGGGGGGGGGGGGGTCACTGTCTGCACATTGTCTGCGTGGGTTTCCTCCGGGTGATTCGGTTTCCTCCCACAATCCAAAGATGTCCAGGTTAGGTGGATTGGCCGTGCTAAATTGCCCCCAGTGTCTGAAGATGCCCAGATTAGGTGGGTTGGCCATGCTAAATTGTCCCTTAAGTGTCCAGGGGGACGAGTGTGAGGGTAAATGGGAATTGGGCCTGGGTGGGATTGTGGGTGCTGCAGATGCGATGGGCTAAATGGCCACCTCCTGCATTGTAGATTCTGAGATGAGGCTTAAGGACATCTGATGAGATGAGGATGCGAGGGAGGGGTTCAGTAGTGGGTGGAGCTGGAAATAAGGCTGAAGGACACCCCCCCCCCCCCCCCCCCCATTGGGGATATGAGGGGGGTAGGAATGAGGCTTGAGGGACCCTTTCTTCCCCCATTGGCAATATGAGCTGGAGACTGGGGGTGTGGGGTGGAGATGGCATGAAGGTGACCGGTTCTCCAATTAATTGGGGGGGGTGCTGCAGTGGACAGATTTCTAATTGGTAATGGGTTGAAATATGGGGATGAGGAGCATATCAGCTGAGCGCTGGAGATTTGTTAGGTCCAATGAGACTAATGGTCTTGGGGGCGATGACTTTTAAGCAAATTGGGAATAGTGATGGACCAATTTCTCTTTGCTCAGGGTTTGGGCCTCTGCACTGAGTGCTGGTTGTTTGGGAACATTCTGTTTTGTGTGACTGTTTGCCAGCATCTTTTGCAAAAGGGAGTGGGAGTTGAGCTGCTGCTGTGTGTCGATGACTAATGTATTGCCTTGTACCTTTTGAACACGGCAGCAAGCCCTGTAACTCTGCACTCAGTAATCCCAACCTGCCTTGAGCCAGACTGTGTATTTCTAACCCCTTTTTTACTGTTTGTTTTAATAGATCTAACGATCATGGCTGCCCTGATGGAATGGAACCTGAAGGGGTTATTGAGGTGAGTAAGATGAGGCCGTTTGTGTTGAGAAACTAAATGCTCCCAACAATGCTTTGACGAAGGATCATCCAGACTCGAAATGTTGGTTCTATTCTCTCCCCACAGATGCTGTCAGACCTGCTGAGATTTTCCAGCATTTTGTTTAATTCCAGCGGCCCCAGGTTTAGCACAGTTGGCAAGACAGCCGATTCAGTCAAGGGCTCGTGCGATCAACTCCCGTTTCGGTGTTGTGAACCTTGTTACTGTGCCCACCCCAGTCCGCAACGCTGGCAACTCCCCACCACAATTCCTGTATCGGTTGAGATTATTGATAAAGGCCCCACATTATTTTGCTTTTATCTAATGTGCATTCTTACCCCCCTCCCAATACCAAGTGGACTAGTGTCCAGTGGCTATCACAGCAGCCTCTAATCCTGTTCTGTGCTGCCCAGGACTTTGGCTCTATCCCCAGTCAGTGGAAAAGGTGATACCTTTGATATGGTACCATGTCTTAATCTGATCTGGGGTATAATAATTAACCATATTCATCCCAGTATGTTCCGATCGTGAACCAATACTGGTTCATGCTGTGGAGACAAGATGTTGCAGGAGAACACCCGTGCGCACATTTTGGCCTGAATACCAATTTGGAATCCTCTGGAGAAACTTTTCCTCTGTCTTAAATGGCCAGCCTTTATCTTGTGGCTGTCCTGTATTCTCCAACCAGGACAGTTAGCTGTTCATTTGCCCGTTCAACCCTCTTAAGCGCCACACAGAATGCCTGCACTGGCTCCTTGGTTCCATCCCCCCAATCCCTGTGGCTATGGTGCAACTGTTCAGCTGTGTATTGACGCCAGGGAAGGTTCGGATATCCTCTCCTTGACCTTTTGAAAATGCTTGTTTGCTTTTGCAGAGCAACTGGACTGAGATCGTGGATAACTTTGATGACATGAATCTCCGGGAGAACCTGCTCCGTGGGATCTACGCCTATGGTTTTGAAAAGCCATCCGCTATCCAGCAGCGAGCCATTCTTCCCTGCATCAGGGGTAAGAATTACACTGGGTGATGAGCGCAAACCCTGCCCACAAGGGCAGGTTTAGGGGCAAGGTGTCAAGTACAATTCGATAATGGCTCGCAGAGCAATGTTGGAAACAGTTGATGCATGGTAATACACACACAATGACTTGTAATTCAGTCTTTACCCCAATACACACGCAAGCATGGCTCCTCCATAGTGTAGAATTCTACACTGAGAAACGTTTGCAACATTGATGCTGTGTCATGTTTTGAGTTTAGGCTGTATCCCCAATCATTGGGCAAGGAGGTACCTTTTGTGGTACTGTGTCTTATATCTGATTGGGGTATAATAACTAACCCATTTCTATCCCAGTATATTCTGTCTGTGAATTGATACTGGTTCATGCAGTGGGCACAAGGTGTTTTACCGATGATAAACTGACAGTGGAGCCTCCAGACTCGCTGCGATTGTAAATGATGGTTTTGTATGGGATTCTGACAGGAGGAAGAGTGTGTACAGATGTTGGAGCTGCTCGTGTCAATGGGCGGCTCTCTTGATTCTGCTTCTGTTGAATGACAAACTTCTCCTTCTCCCCCCCCGCTAGAGTACGATGTCATTGCCCAGGCTCAGTCGGGGACGGGCAAAACTGCCACGTTTGCCATTTCTATCTTGCAGCAGCTGGATGTGGGCCTGAAGGAGACGCAGGCCTTGGTGTTGGCCCCAACCCGGGAGCTGGCTCTACAGGTAAGGCGGCTTTACTGTTTTGTCTGCCTTTTTGTTTTCTGAAGATGGCTTCTGTGCTTAACTGGCTGTAAATTGGTGGGGCCCATTGTCAGTGGGTTCTCAGTTCAATTCCTCAATTCTCAATCGCTGCTGATTTTTGCTTTATAAAAGAGCTCTTTGCAGGCGCCTGGTTGCAGATCACTCCCAATGTACAGAGCGCTTGGCTGGCTTGTAATTCAGTCTGGGATTATTTAATGGATTCGCAGGCTCCTGGGTGACGCTCTCGATTTCCCACTTTTTCAGATTCAGAAGGTCATTGTAGCTTTGGGAGATTACATGGGTGGGACCTGCTTCTCCTGCATCGGTGGCACCAGCATCCGGTCGGACATGCAGAAGTTTCAGCTGGAGGCCCCACATATTGTGGTCGGGACCCCAGGCCGTGTGTTTGACATGATGAACCGGCAGCATCTGTGTAAGTACATGGCGGGGAACAGCTTGGGCTTTTGCTGATTTTGGGAGTTCAGGGACAAGTCGGGTAGACTTCACGCTGGAGGAGGAAAATTCATACCATTTGCACATCCTGCAATACGATGACGATCGGTGTTACTTTAATCACAGTGTCCACAAAACTGCATCTGTGGAGAGGGTGACGAAAGCTAACTGTTTGAGTTCAATATTCATAGAATCTGTACAGTGCAGAAGAGGCCATTTGGCCCATCGAGCCTGCACCAATTCTCCCAACAGCCTACCTTACCCAGGCCCCCTCCCCTGTAACCCCACACCATGGCCTATCAACCTGACCTACACACCTTGTGACTGGGAGGAAACCCACGCAGACACTGGGAGAATGTACAAACTCTACAGTCACCCATATTAATCTTTTTGACACAACTGTTTCTTGCTCTGCCAAATTTGCTTCATTCCAGCACCTGCTGGAATCTGCATCTGAATTTTGCATTTATTTTAATGAGTTTATATCCATGCACAACACAGCCCCACAAGCAGCTGATCTGTTTGTATTTGGCAGGTTGCATGCTGGTTAGGATCAGATTGGTACCAAGTGCTCAAATGTAGTACTGCCTCACACAATGCTGGCACCTTTTTTCTAATGTAGAACTGTCTCTACCCTGTGCTTGGCTGGGTCAGTGAGGGTCTAGAACTTCCTCCCCTGTGCTTGGCTGGGTCAGTGAGGGTCTAGAACTGTGTCTCCCCTGTGCTTGGCAGGTCAGTGAGGGTCTAGAACTGTCTCCCCTGGTGCTGGGCTGGGTCAGTGAGGGTCTAGAACTGTCTCCCCTGGTGCTGGGCTGGGTCAGTGAGGGTCTAGAACTGTCTCCCCCTGTGCTTGGCTGGGTCGGTGAGGATCTAGAACTGCCTCTCCCCTGTGCTTGGCTGGGTCAGGGTCTGGACCAGTGCAGCGCTATTGTTAGCTGGGCTCTTTCACTAAACCGATTGCATTGCTAAGATGTAAACTCTTTGTTTTAGCTACAAGGTACATCAAGATGTTTGTTTTGGATGAAGCTGATGAAATGTTGAGTAGAGGATTCAAAGACCAAATCTACGAAATATTCCAGAAACTCAACACTTCCATTCAGGTACATCATTCTGCCACTTGCTCCAGTGAGCACGTCCCCGTTTGTGTGACAGCTGTGCGGTTTAATAGAATGTTGCTAGTTAAGAACAGATCTTGGGCGTTTATCAATGTAGTAACTGATATAACTGACCACCTCGCTTGGTCCGTTCAAAGTGAAATCTTGTGCACGTTAAACTGAGGAGCTCGGGTTTTAGGGGGAAGTGAACCGTAGATTTAGAGTTGGAGCCTCACAAAGCTGGACTCGGGACTATCATCACTCGTCCTGGTTCCAGGATAGTCCTGTCTTGGGTGTTGTGATTTGTCCTGCACAAGCATCCTACTGCAGCCGGGAACTCTGGTTGAGTCTGGACTTCTTGGCAATGACTGTTGGATTTGTTGGGACATAGATGAATTCCCCACCCACATCGACTCGGGGGAAGTGGACCTCTTTCTTAATGTCCAGTGCTTTTGCCTGTAGATGTGGTGGTACAGTCTCTCCGATCTCCACTCTGTTCGGACGGGTGGGTCTGATTCGCTTCCCTTTTTTTAAAAAACAGGTGGTTCTGTTATCCGCCACCATGCCGTCTGATGTGTTGGAAGTGACGAAGAAGTTCATGCGAGACCCAATTCGCATCCTGGTGAAGAAGGAAGAGTTGACGCTAGAGGGAATCAGGCAGTTCTACATTAATGTGGAGCGAGAGGTGAGTGATACGGATATTCTGGCCAAGTCTCGCCTTCTGCTTCACAGCTGAGGAGGAGATAATGTGACAATTCTGCTTGGCTAAGCGGCTTGGTGTCGAAGGAGATTTATTTCCGTGTGGCCTTTATGCTACAGTGCGATGCTGGGCTCTGTTAGTCTGCAATCATTGTGGATTACTGCTTGTGGTTTTACACTATATGATGGCGTTGACAGACTTATCCAAATGGCAGAGAATGCGGTCTTGTCCTGGGGCTCTGCTGATATTGAATTAGTTACACTCTATGATGCTGCATGCTTGTGTTTAAAGCATCTTGTTATCTGCTTGTCCCTAGGAGTGGAAACTGGACACCCTGTGTGATCTGTACGAGACACTCACCATCACTCAGGCTGTTATATTCATCAACACACGGAGGAAGGTGGATTGGCTGACGGAGAAGATGCTTGCGCGAGATTTCACCGTCTCTGCTCTGGTGAGGTTCAGTGCAATGTTCCACTTTACCCTGTTGTTTTTCCAGTGTCAACGTGGCCAACTCCTGCTCGTAGCAATCTTCCTGGCAGTGTCAGAGTCTCTCGGTCTGGTTGCTTCAGGGTATTTGTGATCTCCCTTTGAACGTAGAAAATTACAGCCCAGGAACAGGCCCTCCAAGCCTGCACCAACCGTGCCGCCCTAAACCCCCTACCCTTCTGGGGACCGTATCCCTCTATCCCCATCCCATTCATGTGTTTATCCAGGTGTCCCTTAAAAGTCATGGTCGTGTCTTTGCTGAGCTGTTGAGTTAGCAGCAAGTTGGCTACAGGGATCAGTCTCGTTGAGGTGTGGAACTGATGGATTCTGTCTCTCTTTACAGCATGGCGATATGGAGCAGAAGGAGCGGGATCTGATCATGAGAGAGTTCCGATCCGGGTCCAGCCGTGTTCTCATTACTACTGACTTGTTGGTGAGTTGGGGCATTTAATCTGGACTCAAGAAGTGGCAGTTTCCCAGTGGGAATGGGACATGGATGGAGCAAAACCTGATATTGTGATGGGACTTTTACAAAAATATTTTGTTCCAGAGAACCCTATTTTTCCATCAAGATCAACGTGTGCTTTTTGGATTCTGGTTTTCTGGTAGAATAGTGAACTGCACTCCACAGTGAATTCTGGACTTGACCCAAATTCACTACATAAATGCAGTTGACAATTTTAGTAAGTCTGCGCGAGGTGGGTCCCTGAGCATTTTAAAATTGGGGGTTTATTTTTGTTGGCCTGACCCTTTCTGAAGCAGAACTTGTGCCTGAGCTGTTGTAGAACATAGAACAGCACAGAACAGGCCCTTCAGCCCTCGATGTTGTGCTGAGCTTTATCTGAAACCAAGATCAAGCTATCCCACTCCCTATCATCCTGGTGTGCTCCATGTGCCTATCCAATAACCGCTTAAATGTTCCTAAAGTGTCTGACTCCACTATCACTGCAGGCAGTCCATTCCACACCCCAACCACTCTCTGTGTAAAGAACCTACCTCTGATATCCTTCCTATATCTCCCACCACGAACCCTATAGTTATGCCCCCTTGTAATAGCTCCATCCACCCGAGGAAATAGTCTTTGAATGTTCACTCTATCTATCCCCTTCATTTTATAAACCTCTATTAAGTCTCCCCATAGCCTCCTCCGCTCCAGAGAGAACAGCCCTAGCTCCCTCAACCTTTCCTCATAAGACCTACCCTCCAAACCAGGCAGCATCCTGGTAAATCTCCTCTGCACTCTTTCCAGCGCTTCCACATCCTTATTGTGAGTTGACCAGAACTGCACACAATATTCCAAATGTGGTCTCACCAAGGTCCTGTACAGTTGCAGCATAACCCCACGGCTCTTAAACTCCAACCCCCTGTTAATAAGAGCTAACACACTATAGGCCGCCTTCACAGCTCTATCCACTTGAGTGGCAACCTTTAGAGATCTGTGGATATGGACCCCAAGATCTCTGTTCCTCCACAGTCTTCTGTTTCTCTCCAAATGGCTGGCATCAACATTCCCCACGTCGTTTAGTGGATATCACCTATCCGGTGACTGAAATAGAGCCATTGATAACGGTTGTGACGTTTATTTAGCTCACTGGTATCTCTAATGAAGTTTGTGGGTTTCTTCCAGGCTCGTGGAATCGATGTCCAGCAGGTGTCCCTGGTTATCAACTATGATCTGCCTTCCAACCGGGAGAACTATATTCACAGGTGAGTGGTGATCCACATCTTTCCACAGGTAGCCAGCTTATCCGCCATGGTGCAGACACTCACTGCTGTTCCCTCCCTGTGCTCACTCCTCCCACCCCCCCCCCCCTCCTCCCTGCAGAATTGGTCGCGGAGGCCGCTTTGGACGCAAGGGTGTTGCCATTAACCTAATCACTGAAGAGGACAGACGGACACTGCGTGACATTGAATCGTTCTACAACACTACTGTGGATGAGATGCCAATGAATGTGGCCGATTTGATCTGATTTTTTGAGTTTGGTGAAGCTGTGATTGAGGCTGTGAATGCTGACTGGTTTACTTGCAATCACAGGTTCATTTCTTTTTAAACTTGGTGTTTGAGTGTCGCCTGGATGCTCAGAACTGATCACTTTGCATAGAACACTGGTGGTCAGCCTCCTCGTCCTTCCTTCCTTGAAAAGGTTCAGACTGGCAATGGGGTGGGGAAAGAAAATACTTATGGGGTCATTAAGAATTCTGGGTAAGTACTTTTTCAGGCCCAGTTGTCTTTTAGATTTAGTAGCATTAGATATTCTTCATCATGTAACCATGTATTTGCGGGCCCGGAAGTATCACAGGTGTTTGCAGTCTGCCAACTATGTGAAGCCAGCTTACTTCAGGATAATGTTTTGGGATTGAGTGGAGTGTGGGATAGCCTTCTTGGGATGTGTGCTTATCACCGGACAGAGATCATGTACAAATCTTGCATTGTCTGTATAGTATTTATTTAAATGCTTTCAATAAATTTGTATTTGTTTACATGCATTGTCCTGGGAATCTTCAATGGTCTTAATAACTTTTGTGCTTTGGAACAGGGCAGGGACTTGGTGTGTTTGTGTGTGGGGGCGGGGGGAGGGGGGCTTTTCTCCAATATCCACAATTCCCCAGAGTGTGGGGGGAGGGGGGGGGGGTGATCCTTCTCTTAATGACACCTGTGCAGAGAGCTACTACTCTGCCTAACGACAGCGTGGGCTGTGTTTTGTAGCTCCTTGCGCTGGTCAGATGAATACCTACCCGGCCTGTGTGTGCGTGTGTGGGCTTTTCCCCATCCCGATATGATCTCCATCCATCTTAGCCAAAGTACAGCAAGTTATTGAGCTCACCTCGTGTTGCCGCAGAGTAGAGTCCTGTGTCTTGTTCTCTTGTGCATCTGGCTTTCGATGTTGCACTTTATAAAAGTCATGTATTATTGAACATTAAACTTGGTAAAAGACTCACCACTGGTGGTTTGGTTACATTATTTTTCTCCTCTCGATTCTGCCGCTGTCGTTTGAAGCCGTCTTTGCGATGCAGGGTTGGGTTTGGAACAGCGGTACTAAACCGTGTTGCAGCATACTTCCAAACGGCAATGTGAGACACCACTTCCTCTGACATGCTCTCGGACAAAACTTTGGGGGGGGCCTAATTTTCAACCAGGAGGTGGAAGATCCACAGTGAATCGGAATCGTGGCTTTATTGTATGTGTGGATGCCCGAAAATCTGGTTTCCACCATAATGCTGACCTGGTTGTTGTTACAAATTTACAAATCCATGTGAATTGGAGCCTTTGATTTTGTTAAACAGTTCAGAAATTTATCCAGTTCACACGAGATTTATTATTGTGAACTGATCAACATGTCTTGACTTACTGCAGATGTTGTGTAATAGCATGTGCCATTTTTAGAAACATAGAAAAACTACAGCACAATACAGGCCCTTCAGCCCACAAAGTTGTGCCGAACATGTCCCTACCTTAGCGATTACTAGGCTTGCCTATAACCCTCTTATCTTACTAAGTTCCAAGTACTTATCTAAAAGTCTCTTAAAGTCCTATCAAATCTGCCTCCACCACTGTTGCTGGCAGCTCATTCCACGCACCCACCACCCTCTGAGTGAAAAACTTACTCCTGACATCTCTGTACCTACTCCCCAGCACCTTAAACCTGTGTCCTCTTGTGGCAACCATTTCAGCCCTGGGAAAAAGCCTCAAGACTATCCACTCCATCAATACCCCTCAACATCTTCTATCAGGTCACCTCTCATCCTTCGTCTCTCCAAGGAGAAAAGGCCGAGCTCACTCAACCTATCCTCACAAGGCATGCCCCCCCAGGCAACATCCTTGTAAATCTCCTCTGCACCTTTTCTATGGCTTCCACATCCTGTAATGAGGCGACCAGAACTGAGCACAGTCCTCCCAAGTGTTTTGGCTGTCTCGCTCCCAAGGTTTTTGCACCTTTTTCTGAGTTTGTGTGGCTGTGGCTGCTCCAACTCCCACTGTTCTACCTGACCTACACGCATGTGTGGGGCTCTTGGGGAGGCCTGAGCTTCACTGGGTCTTTGAGGCGTTAACTGCAAGAGCTGAGACTTGAGGTTAGTTTTAGTTTAATTACATGAATGTTTAGTCATTTTTAAAAATCTTGTTTTCATGGCACATTAGCCTAAACCATCAGTTCCCAACTAAAGTATTTTAGTCACAAGTTACTGTGAAAACCCCCTAGTCAACACACTCCGGCACCTGTTTGGGTCAGTGCACGTAACTTGCACATCTTTTGGACTGGGTAGTCTCAACGATGTGGAAAAGCTGGCATTGGACTAGTAAGCACAGTGCTAGTCTCAACACCAGGTTGAAGTCTAACAGGTTCATTTGGTAGTATGAGCTGTTGGGAGTGTTGCCCCTTCATGAGGACTCACCTGATGAAGGGGCAATGCTCTGAAAGCTTGTACTACCAAATAAACCTGTTAGACTTTTAACCTGGTGTTGAGACTACCTACTGTGCCTACCCCAGTCAAATGCTACAACTCCCATCTTTTGGACTATGGGAGGAAACGAGCTCTCCTGGAGGAAACCGAGACACTGGGAAAATATGCAGACTCCACACGCTGACCCAAGCCAGGAATCGTACCCAGGTCCCTGCCACCTGAGGCCGCAGTGCTGACCACTCACTGTACTGGCTAGTGGTGTCACTGAATCTACCTTTCCACCATGAAGCAGCCCTCCATCCACTTTTGTCAGCTGCTTAGAAAGGGCAGTAATCCCTGGTTAAATTCTGTAGCAGACCCTGGCAGGCAGAATCTGTCCAGAAACGTACAGAAGTCCAGGGTGGATTGAGTTTGTTAAATCGACTGCAAACTAGAAACTGAGTCAATGAGACCCATCGAAACCAAAGATGTTTTGGAAGCACTACCCAGTCTGCTCTTGAGGTGGAGCCATTTTGTCAAGTCGTGTGTGTGTGTGTACGAAATGGAAGAGTAACTTCCTACTTTGGAACTGGGGACGTTGAAAGGTGGGGCATAACCATTTGTGTTCACAAACCATGGGTTAGGGCAATTGACGTACTTGGGGCACAGGCAGAAGTGGAGGTCTGAGACAGAGGATGGAAGAAATGTGCCAGTCCGCTCGCTGATTGTTCAAAATTCAACACAAGCAGAAAATGCTTGGCTAAGTGGGTTAAGCAGCATCGGAGTTGGGGTTTACGGTTAGCGGGGAGAGGGAGGAGTGTGGAATTGATATTCCCCAGAAGGTAGTGGATGCTCTAAGGAATTTGAAGAAAAGTTAAGTATTTGTCACAAGTAAGGCTTACATTAACACTGCAATGAAGTTACTGTGGGGGAGTAAGATCAGGCAGTAGAGCAGGCTTGAGGGGCTGAATGGCCTACTCCATCTCCTACATTGCAGAAATCATAGAAACCCTACAGTGCAGAAGGAGGCCATTCGGCCCATCGAGTCTGCACCGACCACAATCCCCCCCCCACATACCCACCCTACCCCCACATATTTACCCACTAATCCCTCTAACCTCCGCATCTCAGGACTCTTAAGGGGCAATTCTTTTTTTAACCTGGCCAATCAACCTAACCCGCACATCTTTGGACTGTGGGAGGAAACCGGAGCACCCGGAGGAAACCCACGCAGACACGAGGAGAATGTGCAAACTCCACACAGACAGTGACCCGAGCCGGGAATCGAACCCGGGTCCCTGGAGCTGTGAAGCAGCAGTGCTAACCACTGTGCTACCGTGCTGAGTTTTTATAGAATCCCTACAGTGCAGGAGGAGGCCATTCAGCCCATTGAATCTGCACCAACAACAATCCTACTCAGGCCCTAACCACATGCATTTGCCCTAACTCGTCTCCCTGACGAGGGGCAACTTAGCATAGCCGCATCTTTGATGGTAGCGTTGTGGGATAGTGTGTGATGGGCTGTTTAAATTGACAAAATAATGTTGCCAATTGTCCGCAAGAACATAGGGCATCCGGCAACGTGGCCATGGGGGAGATGTTAGCTGCAACCAGAGATGTGTTCAGAGTTTTAACAACACCAGGTTAAAGTCCCAACGGGTTCATTTGGTAGCAAATGCCATTAGTCTCCACATCATGTCCATAGACATGCTACAAGGGTTCAGTGACGATAGATGGCGTACTTGGCCAAGTCAAGTGGAGACTTGATATCGAAGGTACTGGGATAAGGAAGGAGGTTGAAACAGCGTTGTTGAAGGAGGGACTTTTCCGGGAAAGAATTTCAGGGCTCAGGCAGCGGAATTAGCCTTTGACTAGAGGGGTCGATAACCAGGGATTTGAGGGGAAGCTTTTTCCACCCAGAGGGTGGTGGGAATCGGGAATTCGTGCCTGAAAAAGGGAGAGGGGGCAGTAAGAGGCAGGAATCCTGACCACATTTACAAAGTACTTAAATGAGCACTTGAAAGGCCACAGTATACACGGCTGCAGGGCAAGTGCTGGAAAATGAGTAGGTAAGTTCTTCATAGCTGGCACAGAGACGGTGGGACGAAGCCTTTGACGACATGGCTCCTGACGTTGAGGAATTAAAATTTAAATAGGCAAGAGGCTGGGATTTGAGAACACTGCAATGCAGTTACTGTGAAAATCCCTGAGTCGCCCTACACCAGCACCTGTTCGGGTACACGGGGAGAATTTAGCACGGCCACTGCACCTGACCTGCACGTCTGTCGGACTGTGGGAGGAAAGCCACCGAGAATGTCTGGAGTCCGCACAGACAGTCACCCAAGCAGGGAATTAAACCCAGGTCCCTGGCGCTGTGAAGTAGCAGTGTGAATCACTGCGCTGCCCTTGAATGACTGGAGGGATCACTGCACTAGCAAGAGGGTCACGGCCGAGGGGGCGCCACATGTCGGAGGGTCAGTGCTGAGGGAGCTCCGCACTGTCGGAGGGTCAGTGCTGAGGGAGCTCCGCACTGTCGGAGGGTCAGTGCTGAGGGAGTGCCGCACTGCCAGAGGGTCAGTGCTGAGGGAGCTCCGCACTGCCGGAGGGTCAGTGCTGAGGGAGTGCCGCACTGCCAGAGGGTCAGTGCTGAGGGAGTGCCGCACTGTCAGAGGGTCAGTGCTGAGGGAGCGCCGCACTGCCAGAGGGTCAGTGCTGAGGGAGTGCCGCACTGTCAGAGGGTCGGTACAGAGGGAGTGCCGCACTGTCAGAGGGTCAGTGCTGAGAGAGCGCCGCACTGTCAGAGGGTCAGTACTGAGGGAGTGCCGCACTGTCAGAGGGTCAGTGCTGAGGGAGTGCCGCACTGTCAGAGGGTCAGTGCTGAGGGAGTGCCGCACTGTCAGAGGGTCAGTGCTGAGGGAGTGCCGCACTGTCAGAGGGTCAGTGCTGAGGGAGTGCCGCACTGTCAGAGGGTCAGTGCTGAGGGAGTGCCGCACTGTCAGAGGGTCAGTGCTGAGGGAGTGCCGCACTGTCAGAGGGTCAGTGCTGAGGGAGTGCCGCACTGTCAGAGGGTCAGTGCTGAGGGAGTGCCGCACTGTCAGAGTGTCAGTACTGAGGGAGTGCCGCATTGTCAGAGAGTCAGTACTGAGGGAGTGCCGCACTGTCAGAGGGTCAGTACTGAGGGAGTGCCGCACTGTCAGAGGGTCGGTACAGAGGGAGTGCCGCACTGTCAGAGGGTCAGTGCTGAGGGAGCTCCGCACTGTCAGAGGGTCAGTGCTGAGGGAGTGCCGCGCTGTCAGAGGGTCAGTACTGAGGGAGTGCCGCACTGTCAGAGGGTCAGTGCTGAGGGAGTGCCGCACTGTCAGAGGGTCAGTACTGAGGGAGCGCCGCACTGTCAGAGGGTCAGTACTGAGGGAGTGCCGCACTGTCAGAGGGTCGGTACTGAGGGAGTGCCGCACTGTCAGAGGGTCAGTACTGAGGGAGTGCCGCACTGTCAGAGGGTCAGTGCTGAGGGAGTGCCGCACTGTCAGAGGGTCGGTACTGAGGGAGTGCCGCACTGTCAGAGGGTCAGTACTGAGGGAGTGCCGCACTGTCAGAGGGTCAGTGCTGAGGGAGTGCCGCACTGTCAGAGGGTCAGTGCTGAGGGAGTGCCGCACTGTCAGGGGGTCGGTACAGAGGGAGTGCCGCACTGTCAGAGGGTCAGTGCTGAGGGAGTGCCGCACTGTCAGAGGGTCAGTACTGAGGGGGTGCCACACTGTCAGAGGGTCAGTACTGAGGGAGTGCCGCACTGTCAGAGGGTCAGTGCTGAGGGAGTGCCGCACTGTCAGAGGGTCAGTGCTGAGGGAGTGCCGCACTGTCAGAGGATCAGTACTGAGGGAGTGCCGCACTGTCAGAGGGTCAGTACTGAGGGAGTGCCGCACTGTCAGAGGGTCAGTGCTGAGGGAGTGCCGCACTGTCAGAGGGTCAGTGCTGAGGGAGTGCCGCACTGTCAGAGGGTCAGTGCTGAGGGAGTGCCGCACTGTCAGAGGGTCAGTGCTGAGGGAGTGCCGCACTGTCAGAGGGTCAGTGCTGAGGGAGTGCCGCACTGTCAGAGGGTCAGTGCTGAGGGAGTGCCGCACTGTCAGAGGGTCAGTGCTGAGGGAGTGCCGCACTGTCAGAGGGTCAGTGCTGAGGGAGTGCTGCCCTATCAGAGGGTCAGTGCTGAGGCGGTACCCTGGTCAGTCAGCGAGATGATATGGGGGGAGCATAACACTGCTGATGAAACAAAGATAAATGAAATTTGGATGATTCCAATGTTCGCTTGAGAAGGGAACCCAATCTCTTTCTGGACCACAGCCGCCGCCTTGTATACTGCACAGTCAAGGGTGTGGGGACTGGTGCCTCTCACAGATCCCTCCCATTCCGGTGCGGAAGCTTTGCTAAATGGAGCTTGGACCCTGATATTTCTTCATCATTGCAAAGTAACCAAGGGAATAAAATGGTTGTGAAATCGATTTGTTGTCACTTGCGCAACGGGCAATGAAACAGGGTGAAGTTCATGTTTGTTAATCATTGAATATATTCAAAACTCAGATAGGCAGAGACAGCGCAGGAAAGTGACCGTCAGTCATAGTCACTGCACCAATTCCTAATAAAATCGTCCAGTACAGTGACGGACAACCTAGGCTAGCGAGTGGGCCGTGTGAGCACAAGACATAGGAGCAGAATGAGGCCACTCGGCCCATCGAGTCTGCTCCCCCGTTCAATCATGGCTGATATTTTTCTCATCCCCATTCTCCTGCCTTTTCCCCATAACCCCTGATCCCCTTATTGATCAAGAACCTATCTATCTCTGTCTTAAAGACACTCAATGACCCGGCCTCCACAGCCTTCTGCGGCAAAGTGTTCCACAGATTCACCACTCTCTGGCTGAAGAAATTCCTCCTCATCTCTGTTTCAAAGCATCGTCCCTTTAGCCTGAGGTTGTGCCCTCTGGTTCTAGTTTTTCCTACTCGTGGAAACATCCTCTCCATGTCCACTCTATCCAGGCCTCGCAGTATCCTGTAAGTTTCAATAAGATTCCCCCCCTCATCCTTCTAAACTCCATCGAGTACAGACCCAGAATCCTCAACCGTTCCTCATACGACAAGCTCTTCATTCCAGGGATCATTCTTGTGAACCTCCTCTGGACCCTTTCCAAGGCCTGCACATCCTTCCTTAGATACGGGGCCCAAAACTGCTCACAATACTCCAAATGGGGGTCTGACCAGAGCTTTATACAGCCTCAGAAGCACATCCCTGCTCCTGTATTCTAGCCCTCTTGACATGAATGCTAACGTTGCATTTGCCTTCCTAACTGCCGACTGAGTGGCCCTCCTTCATCCCAGCGGGGGGCAAGGAGGGTATCACGCTTGTTCACTAACCACGAACCCCGAAATAAGATTAAATATATTTGTGAAACCTACCTCTCCACTCACCTGAGGAAGGAGCAGCGCTCCGAAAGCTCGTGATTCCAAATAAACCTGTTGGACTTTAACCTGGTGCTGTGAGACTTCTTACTGTGCCCACCCCAGTCCAACGCCTGCGTCTCCACATCAAATATATTTAATACACACTGAATATTTCATAACAACTTACAGAAAATGCTTCATCATTTATGTATTAATAGAACTGTCATCTGTAACACTACATTCTGCACCCTCTCCTTTCCTTCTCTATGAACAGTATGCTTTGTCTGGAAAGTGCGCAAGAAACGATACTTTTCACTGTATGCCAATAGAATCCAGAAGGAGGCCATTCAGCCCTTTGAGTTTACACTGACAAGAATCCCAACCAGGTCCTTTCCCCATATTTACCCTGCTAATCCCCCTGGCACTAAGGGGCAATTTAGCATGGCCAATCCACCTAACCTGCACATCTTTGGACACTAAGGGGCAATTTAGCATGGCCAATCCACCTAACCCGCACATCTTTGGACACGAAGGGGCAATTTAGCATGGCCAATCCACCTAACCTGCACATCTTTGGACACTAAGGGGCAATTTAGCATGGCCAATCCACCTAACCCGCACATCTTTGGACACTAAGGGGCAATTTAGCACGGCCAATCCCCCTAACCTGCACATCTTTGGACACTAAGGGACAATTTAGCATGGCCAATCCACCTAACCTGCACATCTTTGGACACGAAGGGGCAATTTAGCACGGCCAATCCACCTAACCTACACATCTTTGGACACTAAGGGACAATTTAGCACGGCCAATCCCCCTAACCTGCACATCTTTGGACACTAAGGGACAATTTAGCACGGCCAATCCCCCTAACCTGCACATCTTTGGACACTAAGGGGCAATTTAGCATGGCCAATCCCCCTAACCTGCACATCTTTGGACACTAAGGGACAATTTAGCACGGCCAATCCCCCTAACCTGCACATCTTTGGACACTAAGGGGCAATTTAGCACGGCCAATCCACCTAACCTACACATCTTTGGACACTAAGGGACAATTTAGCACGGCCAATCCCCCTAACCTGCACATCTTTGGACACTAAGGGGCAATTTAGCATGGCCAATCCCCCTAACCTACACATCTTTGGACACTAAGGGGCAATTTAGCATGGCCAATCCACCTAACCTTCACATCTTTGGACACTAAGGGGCAATTTAGCACGGCCAATCCACCTAACCTACACATTTCTGGACTGTGGGAGAAAACCGGAGCACCCGGAGGAAACCCACGCAGACACGGGGAGAACGTGCAGACTCCACACAGACAGTGACCCAAGCCGGGAATCGAACTCAGGTCCCTGGCGCTGTGAGGCAGCAGCGCTAACCCACTGTGCCACCGTGCCGCTGGGATTGAACCCGGGTCCCTGGCGCTGTGAGGCAGCAGCACTAACCCACTGTGCCACCGTGCCGCTGGGATTGAACCCGGGTCCCTGGCGCTGTGAGGCAGCAGCACTAACCCACTGTGCCACCGTGCCGCTGGGATTGAACCCGGGTCCCTGGCGCTGTGAGGCAGCAGAGCTAACCCACTGTGCCACCGTGCCGCTGGGATTGAACCCGGGTCCCTGGCGCTGTGAGGCAGCAGCACTAACCCACTGTGCCACCGTGCCGCTGGGATTGAACCCGGGTCCCTGGCGCTGTGAGACAGCAGAGCTAACCCACTGTGCCACCGTGCCGCTGGGATTGAACCCGGGTCCCTGGCGCTGTGAGGCAGCAGCGCTAACCCACTGTGCCACCGTGCCGCTGGGATTGAACCCGGGTCCCTGGCGCTGTGAGGCAGCAGCGCTAACCCACTGTGCCACCGTGCCGTAACCTGGCAATAAATCAAATGGTAAAAACAGAAGAGAAATTGACTCTTTGGACACAGAGGGAGCGCTCGGCTCTCATAGTCAGTGTTGTGAGCAATCGGCACACACCTCACTTCGTTCGCCCTTGCTTTACATGCGAATCGCTTCAGTCAGACCGGCAGGAAAAAAATCGGCACGAACGGAAATCAGTGCAATGTGGAAACCCTGCGTGTGGGCAAGGATCAGCACAAGGTCTGGTGGGGACTGCACCCAGAACCCCAGACGGGCTGCATCACTGCCCACCGTTGGTCTAGGAGCTAAGGGCAGAGATTGATGGGGTATTAGTCCTGGAGACACCGATAGGGAGGGGAAAGTGGCCATTCAGCCCCTCGTGTTGGTTCTGATGTTTAAATAGATGAGAAATAGCTCGTGTCAAACCAACGCTTCTGATCTGAGTCAACGTATCATGTGTTAGTCATAAGACCAGGAATTGCATCCTCATCAACTTTCACTCTCGAATTTCCACAATCCGTACACTCGCGGTGAGAGAGGAGTGGAGACGCTTCGAGCCAGTATGGTTGATCTGATTTCGGCCCAGGCTCCACTTTCTGCCCTACCCCCCCGCCCCACCCCCCCTCCCCCACCCCCCCCCCCCCCCCCCCCGCTCCCTTGACAGTCAGAATTCTCTCTAACTCAGCCCTGAATATATTCAATGTCCCACAGTCCCCCCACTGCTCTCTGCGGGGGGTCAGAGTTCCTACAGACTAACCGCCCTTTGAGAGAGGAAATTCTCTTTATCGCAGTCTTAAATGGGACACCCCTAATCTTTAAACTGTCTCCCCTCGTTCTAGTCCATCCCAAGAAGGGAAACTGCCTCTCAGCATCCACCCTGTCCAGGCCCCCCCCTGAGGATCTCATATGTTTCAATAAGATCACCTCTCATCCCTCCAAACTCCAGTGGATGCTGGTCATAGAACCCCTACAGTGCAGAGGGAGGCCATTTGGCCCAGCGTGTTCATACTGACCACATCCCACCCGGGCCCTATCCCCCTAACCCCCATGTATTTACCCTGCTAATCCCCCTGACACGAGGGGCAAGTTAGGACGGCCAATCAACCTAATCCACACATCTTTGGACACTAAGGGACAATTTAGCATGGCCAATCAACCTAACCCGCACATCTTTGGACACTAAGGGGCAATTTAGCATGGCCAATCCACCTAACCTACACATCTTTGGACACTAAGGGGCAATTTAGCATGGCCAATCCACATAAGCTACACACCTTTGGACACTAAGGGGCAATTTAGCATGGCCAATCCACCTAACCTGCACATCTTTGGACACTAAGGGACAATTTAGCATGGCCAATCAACCTAACCCACACATCTTTGGACAGTAAGAGGCAATTTAGCATGGCCAATCCACATAAGCTACACACCTTTGGACACTAAGGGGCAATTTAGCATGGCCAATCCACCTAACCTACACATCTTTGGACAGTAAGAGGCAATTTAGCATGGCCAATCCACATAAGCTACACACCTTTGGACATTAAGGGGCAATTTAGCATGTCCAATCCATCAAACCTGCACATCATTGGACACTAAGGGGCAATTTAGCACGGCCAATCCACCTAACCTGCACATCTTTGGACACTAAGGGACAATTTAGCATGGCCAATCCACCTAACCTGCACATCTTTGGACACTAAGGGACAATTCAGCATGGCCAATCCACCTAACCTGCACATCTTTCCCTAAAAGAGGCCGAACCTACACATCTTTGGACACTAAGGAGCAAATTAGCATGGCCAATCCACCTAACCTACACATCTTTGGACACTAAGGGGCAATTTAGCATGGCCAATCCCCCTAACCCGCACATCTTTGGACACTAAGGAGCAATTTAGCATGGCCAATCCACCTAACCTACACATCTTTGGACACTAAGGGCCAATTTAGCATGGCCAATCCACCTAACCTACACATCTTTGGACAATAAGGGGCAATTTAGCATGGCGAATCCACCTAACCTGCACGTCTTTGGACTGTGGGAGGAAACCGGAGCACCCGGAGGAAACCCACGCAGACACGGGGGAGAACGTGCAGACTCCGCAGTGACCCAAGGCCGGAATCGAACCCGGGTCCCTGGCGCTGCGAGGCAGCAGTGCTAACCCACCGTGCCACCCATATTAAACATACTCAATTTTATTCATGGGGTGAATTAACCCAATCTTGCGCCCCACTGCAATGCAAAATAGGCCACTCAGAGGGCCCACTCACTCGCCTCTAGGTAGCCCATTACTGGCCAGGGGGGGGGTGAGATGTGCAGAGGGTTGGGCGGGGGAAGAGAGGGAGAGAGCCAGACACTTTAGGAACATTTAAGCGGTTATTGGATGGGCACATGGAGCACACCAGGATGATAGGGAGTGGGATAGCTTGATCTTGGTTTCAGATAAAGCTCGGCACAACATTGTGGGCCGAAGGGCCTGTTCTGTGCTGTTATGTTCTATGTATGTAGAGCAGGGAAAAGAATGGCATTAATTGATAGTTCTTGCAAAGAGCCGCCACTAGTACAAATTGAGAGAACGGCTTGCCTTGGGGGCTGGGCGGTTCTGCACGTTTTTTGGGACAATTTCAGCACAATTAAGTGACTCAGGAGTGTGTGGTGGGGTGGGGGAAGTGATCTTGCTGAACCTGATGAAATGTTGTGGTGGTTTTGATTGGCTGTTTGCAAATGCTCTTGGGGGGGAGTTGCGTTGAATCAGTTTCATTTCCGAGAATTTACATCAGCGAATGCAGAAAGTGTTGAAGCGACTGGCAAAGCAAAGTCAACTTTGGACTGTGCCTCTCTTCCACTCGGTGCACAGAGGGACAGGAGAGAGAGAGAGGAGCAGGGAGAATGAGCACAGACACCAGAGCAATGTCCAGGGCAGCGATACTCTGCCTTTTCCTCTGCACCATCCCTGCTGGTGAGTTTTTACAGCCCCCTCGAAAGTTTGAGTTAAACTTTTCAACAACAGCAAAACTCCCCCCCGTGCTTCTGTAGATTGGAGCTGGATTGCAAAGTTTCACAAGGGTCTGTGTGCAATGTAACATTTCAGCTTGACAGGCAGGGGATTGAGAGGGGAATTTGGGGGAAGGTTTTTTTTTCACCCCCCCCCCCCCCCCCCACAGGTGGAGGTTGGCACGGTGGCACGCACTGCTGCCTCATGGCGGCAGGGGCCCGGGTTCTATTCCTGCCTTGGGTCACTGTGTGTGTGTGTGTGGCATCTGCATGTTCTCCCCGTGTCTGCGTGGGTTTCCTCCGGGTGCTCTGGTTTCCTCCCACACTCCAGAGATGTGCAGGTTAGGGGGATTGGCCATGGTAAATTGCCCCTTAGTGTCCAAAGATGTGCAGATTAGGTGGATTGGCCATGCTAAATTGCCCCTTAGTGTCCAAAGATGTGCAGGTTAGGTGGATTGGCCGTGCTAAATTGTCCCTGAGTGTCCAAAGATGTGCGGGTTAGGTGGATTGGCCGTGCTAAATTGCCCCTCAGTGTCCAAAGATGTGCAGGTTAGGGGGATTGGCCGTGCTAAATTGCCCCTTAGTGTCCAAAGATGTGCAGGTTAGGGGGATTGGCCATGCTAAATTGCCCCTTAGTGTCCAAAGATGTGCAGGTTAGGTGGATTGGCCATGCTAAATTGCCCCTTAGTGTCCAAAGATGTGCAGGTTAGGGGGATTGGCCATGCTAAATTGCCCCTTAGTGTCCAAAGATGTGCAGGTTAGGGGGATTGGCCATGCTAAATTGCCCCTTAGTGTCCAAAGATGTGCAGGTTAGGGGGATTGGCCGTGCTAAATTGCCCCTTAGTATCCAAAGATGTGCTGGTTAGGGGGATTGGCCATGCTAAATTGCCCCTTAGTGTCCAAAGATGTGCAGGTTAGGGGGATTGGCCGTGCTAAATTGCCCCTTAGTATCCAAAGATGTGCTGGTTAGGGGGATTGGCCATGCTAAATTGCCCCTTAGTGTCCAAAGATGTGCGGGTTAGGTGGATTGGCCGTGCTAAATTGCCCCTTAGTGTCCAAAGATGTGCGGGTTAGGCGGATTGGCCAATGCTAAATTGCCCCTTAGTGTCCAAAGATGTGCAGGTTAGGTGGATTGGCCATGCTAAAAGTGCGAGGTGATGTGGATAAGGCGGCGGGGAGGGGCTGGGTGGGATGCTCTTTCAGAGAGTGGGTGCAGACTGGATGGGCCAAATGGCCTGCGGGGATTGTATGGTTCTATGCAATGCGCTGCCTGGGAGGGTAGTAGAGGTGGGAAACCTCACCGTGTTTAAAAAGGATGGGGTTTTGAAATGTTCTAATAGTCAGGGCTATGAGTTAAATGCTGCAATGTGGGGGTCAGTGTGTTTTGGTCGCTGCACACTCGATGGGCCGCGGCGCCTCTGTATTGTGTGACTCTAATTTGGGGAGAAAAATAGTTGAAGCATTTCTGCAACTTTTGCAGAATGCTCTCTGCTTGCAGTGTGAGGGAGGGGGCAATGTGTAATTATCAAAATATTGGGGTTTCACACTGTCTCAATGAAACTCTTTTTTTATACAAAAAAAAATTCCTCTCAATCGCTCAGTCTTATTTAGAATCTAAATCGAAATTTTTACACTTTTTTTAACCAGCTTGGTATGAAGTTTTTGGGTGGCACGGTGGGTTAGCGCTGCTGCCTCACAGCGCCAGGGACCCGGGTTCGATTCCAGCCTCGGGTCACTGTCTGTGCGGAATCTGCATGTTCTCCCTGTGTCTCCGTGGGTTTCCTCCGGGTGCTCCGGTTTCATAGAAACATAGAAAAACTACAGCACAAAACAGGCCCTTCGGCCCCACAAGTTATGCCGAACATATCCCTACCTTTTAGGCCTACCTATAACCCTCCATCCTATTAAGTCCCATGTACTCATCCAGGAGTCTCTTAAAAGACCCTATTGAGTTCGCCTCCACCACCACTGACGGCAGCCGATTCCACTCGCCCACCACCCTCTGTGTGAAAAACTTCCCCCTAACGTTTCCCCTGTACCTACCCCCCAGCACCTTAAACCTGTGTCCTCTCATAGCAGCCATTTCCACCCTGGGAAAAAGCCTCTGAGAGTCCACCCGATCTATGCCTCTCAACGTCTTATATGCCTCTATTAGGTCTCCTCTCATCCTACGTCTCTCCAAGGAGAAAAGACCGAGCTCCCTCAGCCTATCCTCATAAGGCATGCCACTCAATCCAGGCAACATCCTTGTAAATCTCCTCTGCACCCTTTCAATCTTTTCCACATCCTTCCTGTAATGAGGCGACCAGAACTGAGCACAGTACTCCAAGTGGGGTCTGACGAGGGTCTTATATAGCTGCATCATTATCCCCGGACTCCTAAACTCAATCCCTCGATTGATAAAGGCCAGCACACCATAGGCCGCCTTAACCACCTCCTCCACCTGCGGGGCCAATTTTAGAGTCCTATGGACTCGGACCCCAAGGTCCTTCTGATCCTCTACAGTACTGAGAGTCTTTCCCTTTATATTGTACTCCTTCATCCCATTTGACCTGCCAAAATGGTCCACGACGCATTTATCTGGGTTGAAGTCCATCTGCCACTTCTCCGCCCAGTCTTGCATCCTATCTATGTCCCTCTGTAACTTCTGACATCCCTCCAGACTATCCACAACCCCACCAACCTTCGTGTCGTCGGCAAACTTACCAACCCATCCCTCCACTTCCTCATCCAGGTCATTTATGAAAATGACAAACAGCAAGGGTCCCAGAACAGATCCCTGGGGCACTCCACTGGTGACCGACCTCCATTTAGAAAAAGACCCATCTATACCCACTCTCTGCCTCCTTTGGGCAAGCCAGTTCTGGATCCACAGGGCAGCAGCCGGTCGGTAATTTCCTGGGCTATCCCTATTCCCCTTCTTGAAAATAGGAACCACATCCGCAATCCTCCAATCCTCCGGCACCTCTCCCGTCTCCATCGACGACGCAAAGATCATCGCCAGAGGCTCTGCAATCTCTTCCCTCGCCTCCCACAGTAACCTGGGGTACATCCCATCCGGACCCGGCGACTCTCACACTCCAAAGATGTGTAGGTTAGGTGGATTGGCCATGCTAAATTGCCCCTTAGTGTTCAAAGATGTGTAGGTTAGGAGGATTGGCCATGCTAAATTGCCCCTTAGTGTTCAAAGATGTGCAGGTTAGGGGGATTGGCCATGCTAAACTGCCCCTTAGTGTCCAAAGATGTGCAGGTTAGGGGGATTGGCCATGCTAAATTGCCCCTTAGTGTCCAAAGATGTGCGGGTTAGGGGGATTGGCCATGCTAAATTGCTTCTTATTGTCTCAACATGTGTTGGTTAGGGGATCATCGGGGCAAATGTGTGGTGTTACAGGCATAAGGCCTGGGCGGGATGCTTTGTTGGAGAGTCGATGCTGATTTGATGGGCCGAATGGCCGCAGGGATTCTATGAAGCTTTTACATCTGCACTGGGTTTCTGCCGACCCATCGCGTTCCGTTCCAGACAGCCACTCGTGGGTTGATGCAGCACGCCAGGCCTCAGGGGGTGGCACGGTGGCACAGTGGGTTAGCGTTGCTGCCTCAGAGCGCCAGGGGACCTGGGTTCGATTCCCGGCTTGGGTCGCTGTCTGTGTGGAGTTTGCACGTTCTCCCCGTGTCTGCGTGGGTTTCCTCCGGGTGCTCCGGTTTCCTCCCACAGTCTGAAAGACGTGCTGGTTAGGGTGCATTGGCCCGAATATTGACCTGAGCAAGTGTGGTGACTGGGGGAATTTCACAGTAACTTCATTGCAGTGTTAATGTAAGCCTTACTTATGACACTAATAAATTAACTTGAACTGAGGTGCCTGTGCTAGCTGTATGAAGGAATTATCCAGTTCTTGCCTTCTCCCCTTATCCAGTTGCCCTTTTGAGAGTTCCTACTGAATCGTTCCATTGCAGGCAGCATCTCCCAGCCAAGAAGAGTCAATTGCATCATGTATATCAGAAAGAAAGGGTTGTGAATCTGTGGAATTCCCTGCCCAGTTGAGGCGACCTCATTGAATGTTTTTAAGGCAAGGATAGATAGATTCTTGAACAGTAAAGGAATTAAGGGTTATGGTGAGCGGGCGGGTCAGTGGAGCTGAGTCCACGAAAAGATCTGCCATGATCTTATTGAGTGGCCTCGATGTGGAGACGCAGGCGTTGGACTGGGGTGGACACATTAAGAAGTCTCACAACACCAGGTTAAAGTCCAACAGGTTTATGTGGAATCCACGCGCTTTCGGAGCGCTGCTCCTTCCTCAGGTGAGTGGAGAGTTGGGTTCACAAACACTGCATATAGAGGCCAAGACACAATCGCACGATAATGATCACTGCGTATAGCGGCCAAGACACAATCGCACGATAATGATCACTGCGTATAGCGGCCAAGACACAATCGCACGATGATGAACACTGCGTATAGCGGCCAAGACATAATCGCATGATAATGAACACTGCGTATATAGGCCAAGACATAATCGCTCGATAATGAACACGGCGTATAGCGGCCAAGACACAATCACACGATAATGAACACTGCGTATAGAGGCCAAGACACAATCGCACGATAATGATCACTGCGTATAGAGGCCAAGACACAATCACACGATAATGAACACTGCGTATAGAGGCCAAGACACAATCACACGATAATGAACACTGCGTATAGAGGCCAAGACACAATCGCACGATAATGAACACTGCGTATAGAGGCCAAGACACAATCACACGATAATGAACACTGTGTATAGAGGCCAAGACACAATCACACGATAATGAACACTGCGTAGAGCGGCCAAGACACAATCGCACGATAATGAACACTGCGTATAGAGGCCAAGACACAATCGCACGATAATGATCACTGCGTATAGAGGCCAAGACACAATCACACGATAATGAACACTGCGTATAGAGGCCAAGACACAATCACACGATAATGAACACTGCGTATAGAGGCCAAGACACAATCGCACGATAATGAACACTGCGTATAGAGGCCAAGACACAATCACACGATAATGAACACTGTGTATAGAGGCCAAGACACAATCACACGATAATGAACACTGCGTAGAGCGGCCAAGACACAATCGCACGATAATGAACACTGCGTATAGAGGGCAAGACACAATCGCACGATAATGATCACTGCGTATAGCGGCCAAGACACAATCGCACGATAATGAACACGGCGTATAGCGGCCAAGACACAATCGCACGATAATGATCACTGCATATAGAGGCCAAGACACAATCACTCGATAATGATCACTGCGTATAGCGGCCAAGACACAATCGCACGATAATGATCACGGCGTATCGAGGCCAAGACACAATCGCACGATAATGATCACTGCGTATAGAGGCCAAGACACGATCGCACGATAATGATCACTGCGTATAGAGGCCAAGACACGATCGCACGATAATGATCACTGCGTATAGAGGCCAAGACACGATCGCACGATAATGATCACTGCGTATAGCGGCCAAGACACAATCGCACGATAATGATCACTGCGTATAGCGGCCAAGACACAATCGCACGATAATGATCACTGCGTATAGCGGCCAAGACACAATCACACGATAATGATCACTGCGTATAGCGGCCAAGACACAATCGCACGATAATGATCACTGCGTATAGAGGCCAAGACACAATCGCACGATAATGAACACTGCGTATAGCGGCCAAGACACAATCACACGATAATGAACACTGCGTATAGCGGCCAAGACATAATCGCACGATAATGAACACTGCGTATAGCGGCCAAGACACATTCACACGATAATGATCACTGCGTATAGCGGCCAAGACATAAACGCACGATAATGATCACTGCGTATAGAGGCCAAGACACAATCGCACGATAATGATCACTGCGTATAGAGGCCAAGACATAATCGCACGATAATGATCACTGCGTATAGTTGCCAAGACACAATCGCACGATAATGATCACTGCGTATAGAAGCCAAGACACAATCGCACGATAATGAACACTGCGTATAGCGGCCAAGACACAATCGCACGATAATGAACACTGCGTATAGCGGCCAAGACACAATCACACGATAATGAACGCTGCGTATAGCGGCCAAGACACAATCGCACGATAATGAACACTGCGTATAGCGGCCAAGACACAATCACACGATAATGAACGCTGCGTATAGCGGCCAAGACACAATCGCACGATAATGAACACTGCGTATAGCGGCCAAGACACAATCACACGATAATGAACGCTGCGTATAGCGGCCAAGACACAATCACACGATAATGAACGCTGCGTATAGCGGCCAAGACACAATCGCACGATAATGAACACTGCGTATAGCGGCCAAGACACAATCACACGATAATGAACGCTGCGTATAGCGGCCAAGACACAATCGCACGATAATGAACACTGCGTATAGAGGCCAAGACACAATCGCACGATAATGAACACTGCGTATAGATGCCAAGACACAATCGCACGATAATGAACACTGCGTATGGAGGCCAAGACACAATCGCACGATAATGAACACTGCGTATAGCGGCCATGACACAATCGCACGATAATGAACACTGCGTATAGAGGCCAAGACACAATTGCACGATAATGAACACTGCGTATAGCGGCCAAGACACAATCGCACGATAATGATCACTGCGTATAGCGGCCAAGACACAATCACACGATAATGAACACTGCGTATAGAGACTAAGACACAATCGCACGATAATGAACACTGCGTATAGAGGCCAAGACACAATCGCAAGATAATGATCACTGCGTATAGCGGCCAAGACACAATCACACGATAATGAACGCTGCGTATAGCGGCCAAGACACAATCACACGATAATGAACGCTGTGTATAGAGGCCAAGACACAATCGCACGATAATGAACACTGCGTATAGAGGCCAAGACACAATCGCACGATAATGAACACTGCGTATAGAGGCCAAGACACAATCGCATGATAATGAACACTGCGTATAGAGGCCAAGACACAATCGCACGATAATGAACACTGCGTATAGAGGCCAAGACACAATCGCACGATAATGAACACTGCGTATATCCGACAAGACACAATCGCACGATAATGAACGCTGCGTATAGAGGCCAAGACACAATCGCACGATAATGAACACTGCGTATATCCGACAAGACACAATCGCACGATAATGAATACTGCGTATATAGGCCAAGACACAATCGCACGATAATGAACACTGCGTATAGCGGCCTAGACACAATCACACGATAATGAACGCTGCGTATAGAGGCCAAGACACAATCGCACGATAATGAACACTGCGTAAAGAGGCCAAGACACAATCGCACGATAATGATCACTGCGTATAGAGGCCAAGACACAATCGCACGATAATGAACACTGCGTATATCCGACAAGACACAATCGCACGATAATGAACGCTGCGTATAGAGGCCAAGACACAATCGCACGATAATGAACACTGCGTATAGAGGCCAAGACACAATCGCACGATAATGACCACTGCGTATAGAGGCCAAGACACAATCGCACGATAATGAACACTGTGTATAGAGGCCAAGACACAATCGCACGATAATGAACACTGCGTATATCCGACAAGACACAATCGCACGATAATGAATACTGCGTATAGAGGCCAAGACACAATCGCACGATAATGAACACTGCGTATAGAGGCCAAGACACAATCGCACGATAATGAACACTGCGTATAGAGGCCAAGACACAATCGCACGATAATGAACACTGCGTATAGAGGCCAAGACACAATCGCACGATAATGAACACTGCGTATATCCGACAAGACACAATCGCACGATAATGAACACTGCGTATAGAGGCAGAGACACAATTGCAAGATAATGATTGGAATGCGAGCCTTTACAGGTAATCGGGTCTCTACAGGTACAGACAGTGCGAGTGGAGAGAGGGATAATCACAGGTTGAAGAGGTGTGAATTGTCTCCAGCCAGGACAGTGAGTAGGATTCTACAAGCCCAGGCCAAACGGTAGGGGTCACACAGAGTGTGACATGAACCCAATTGAATGGCGGAGCGGGCTCGAGGGGCCAGCTGGCCTACTCCTGCTCCTAGTTCTTATGTTCCCCATATCTCTCCCAGTGGCCCCTTTCCCAATTCTCGTCAATCAGTGTCCCCTCTGCTTAACCACCCTCTTTGCCAACGGGGCGTTATTAACCCTCGCAACCCCATGTAGCGGACATGTAATTCTCTGAAAAAGTGCAAAAAAAAATTGAAGGAAATAAAATCAAACCTTACATTTATTTGCGACTGTGTCTTGGCCGCTATACGCAGTGATCATTATCGTGCGATTGTGTCTTGGCCGCTATACGCAGTGTTCAGTATCGTGCGATTATGTCTTGGCCGCTATACGCAGTGTTCATTATCGTGCGATTGTGTCTTGGCCTCTATACACAGTGATCATTATCGTGCGATTGTGTCTTGGCCGCTATACGCAGTGTTCATTATCGTGCGATTGTGTCTTGGCCGCTATACGCAGTGTTCATTATCGTGCGATTGTGTCTTGGCCGCTATACACAGTGTTCATTATCGTGCGATTGTGTCTTGGCCTCTATATGCAGTGTTCATTATCGTGAGATTGTGTCTTGGCCTCTATACGCAGTGTTCATTATCGTGCGATTGTGTCTTGGCCTCTATATGCAGTGTTCATCGTGCGATTGTGTCTTGGCCGCTATACGCAGTGTTCATTATCGTGCGATTGTGTCTTGGCCTCTATATGCAGTGTTCATCGTGCGATTGTGTCTTGGCCGCTATACGCAGTGTTCATTATCGTGCGATTGTGTCTTGGCCGCTATACGCAGTGTTCATTATCGTGCGATTGTGTCTTGGCCTCTATACGCAGTGATCATTATCGTGCGATTGTGTTTTGGCCGCTATACGCAGTGATCATTATCGTGCGATTGTGTCTTGGCCTCTATACGCAGTGATCATTATCGTGCGATTGTGTCTTGGCCTCTATACGCAGTGATCATTATCGTGTGATTGTGTCTTGGCCTCTATACGCAGTGTTCATTATCGTGCGATTGTGTCTTGGCCTCTATACGCAGTGTTCATTATCGTGCGATTGTGTCTTGGCCGCTATACGCAGTGTTCATTATCGTGCGATTGTGTCTTGGCCGCTATACGCAGTGTTCATTATCGTGCGATTGTGTCTTGGCCTCTATACGCAGTGTTCATTATCGTGCGATTGTGTCTTGGCCGCTATACGCAGTGTTCATTATCGTGCGATTGTGTCTTGGCCGCTATATGCAGTGTTCATTATCGTGCGATTGTGTCTTGGCCGCTATACGCAGCGTTCATTATCGTGCGATTGTGTCTTGGCCGCTATACGCAGTGTTCATTATCGTGCGATTGTGTCTTGGCCGCTATACGCAGTGTTCATTATCGTGCGATTGTGTCTTGGCCGCTATACGCAGTGTTCATTATCGGCACAACATCGTGGGCCGAAGGGCCTGTTCTGTACTGTTCTATGTTCGATGTATTTATGTACAGCTTTTCAAATCCATTGGAAGCGTTTTTTAGAAATCCATTTGCGGGATCTGGGTGTCGTGTGGCTGGGCCCAGCCAGTTCTTCATTGCCCCTTGAGAAGGTGGGTGGGTGAACCGCCCTCCTGAGCCCAGCGCGATCCCGTGTGGTGTAGGTACTGTACCCTGGGCACTGTTAGGGAGGGAGTTCTGGGATTTTTGAGCCAGCGACAGTGAAGGAACTTTACAGCCAGTGACGTGGAGCTTGTAGTTACAGGGGGGCACAGCTGTCTATTTCTGGATAGGAAGCTCCCACAAATAGCAGTGTGATAAAGACCCCAATATAATGTCTTTTGTGTGTGTGTGTGTGTGTGTGAGATAGTAACCGAGGGATTAATATTGTCCCCAGGACACTCGGGAGAACCTCTCCCACAGAATGGGTGTTGCGGGATTTTTTGCATCCACCTGTACGGGGGATAAGACCTCACCTGCAGGATGGTACCTCGGGCAGTGCAGCACTCCCTCGGCACTGCCCTGCCCACCCTCACAGACCCTGGCTTATTGCGCTGAGGTTCTGGGATAGGACTCGAACCAGGAACCTTGCGATTCTGAGGACAGCCTTGCCATTAATGGAGCCACGGCTGACATCAGCAGAAACGTACGCAAGGCTTGCCACGGACTGAATGGTTCTTTCAAAGAGCAGCACAGACTCGATGGGCTGAAGGGCCTCCTGGACTTTATCACAGTGCGATATAGTTGTGTTTGATTGGGAATTGGGACGTGGTCACATCCCTCACGCTATCGCTTTCTCCAGAGAGGTTATTGTCTCTAATAATATGGATTCCTTGCACTAATGTCATCTACTTTGTCTCCTTGCTGTTGCTCTTTGGTCTCAAGTTTCTCCTCAGTTTGTAGTTCCTCATTCTTGCCACACTTTCGATTCAAATTTCTCATTTCCCTTCTCAACCGTATCAGATTGTTGAACTATTGCCGCTTGTTCTTTGTGGTTTTTACAGTGATATCTTTCTCTCTGTCTGCTCTCTCTCTCTCCCTCTCTCTAACCCGCTCTGATTCTCTCTCTCTCTCTAATCTCACTCTGTTACTCTCTCTCTAATCTCACTCTGTTACTCTCTCTCTCTCTTCCTCTCTAATCTCACTCTGTTACTCTCTCTCTCTCTTCCTCTCTAATCTCACTCTGTTTCTCTCTCTCTCTCTAATCTCACTCTGTTACTCTGTCTCTCTCTAATCTCACTGTTACTCTCTCTCTAATCTCGCTCTGTTTCTCTCTCTCTAATCTCACTCTGTTACTCTCTCTCTCTCTCTAATCTCACTCTGTTACACTCTCTCTAATCTCACTCTGTTACTCTCTCTCTAATCTCACTCTGTTACTCTCTATAATCTCGCTCTATTACTCTCTCTCTCTCTAATCTCGCTCTGTTACTCTCTCTCTCTAATCTCACTCTGTTACTCTCTCTCTTTCTCTCTAATCTCACTCTGTTACTTTCTCTCTCTCTCTCTAATCTCACTCTGTTACTCTCTCTCTAATCTCACTCTGTTACTCTCTCTCTCTAATCTCACTCTGTTACTCTCTCTAATCTCGCTCTGTTACTCTCTCTCTCTCTAATCTCGCTCTGTTACTCTCTCTCTCTCTAATCTCACTCTGTTACTCTCTCTCTTTCTCTCTAATCTCACTCTGTTACTTTCTCTCTCTCTAATCTCGCTCTGTTACTCTTTCTCTCTCTAATCTCACTCTGTTACTCGCTCTCTCTCTCTCTAATCTCGCTCTGTTACTCTCTCTCTCTAATCTCACTCTGTTACTCCCTCTCTCTCTAATCTCACTCTGTTACTCCCTCTCTCTCTAATCTCGCTCTGTTACTCTCTCTCTCTCTAATCTCACTCTGTTACTCTCTCTCTCTCTAATCTCACTCTGTTACTCTCTCTCTCTCTAATCTCGCTCTGTTAATATCTCTCTAATCTCGCTCTATTACTCTCTCTCTCTCTAATCTCACTCTGTTTCTCTCTTTCTCTCTAATCTCACTCTGTTACTTTCTCTCTCTCTCTCTCTAATCTCGCTCTGTTACTCTCTCTCTCTCTAATCTCACTCTGTTACTCTCTCTCTCTCTAATCTCAGTCTGTTACTCTCTCTCTCACTCCAATCTCACTCTGTTACTCTCTCTCTCCCTAGTCTCACTCTGTTACTCTCTCTCTCACTCCAATCTCACTGTTACTCTCTCTCTCTCTCTAATCTCACTCTGTTACTCTCTCTCTCCCTAGTCTCAGTCTGTTACTCTCTCTCTCACTCCAATCTCACTCTGTTACTCTCTCTCTCCCTAGTCTCACTCTGTTACTCTCTCTCTCACTCCAATCTCACTGTTACTCTCTCTCTCTCTCTAATCTCACTCTGTTACTCTCTCTCTCTCTAATCTCACTCTGTTTCTCTCTCTCTCTCTAATATCACTCTGTTACTCTCTCTCTCTCTAATCTCGCTCTGTTACTCTCTCTCTAATCTCACTCTGTTACTCTCTCTCTAATCTCACTCTGTTACTCTCTCTCTCTCTAATCTCACTCTGTTACTCTCTCACTCTAATCTCACTCTGTTTCTCTCTCTCTCTAATCTCACTCTGTTTCTCTCTCTCTCTCTCTAATCTCGCTCTGTTACTCTCTAATCTCACTCTTACTCTCTCTCTCTCTAATCTCGCTCTGTTACTCTCTCTCTAATCTCACTCTGTTTCTCTCTCTCTCACTCTAATCTCACTCTGTTTCTCTCTCTCTCTAATCTCACTCTGTTACTCTCTCTCTCTCTCTAATCTCACTCTGTTACTCTCTCTCTCACTCCAATCTCACTGTTACTCTCTCTCTCTCTAATCTCACTCTGTTACTCTCTCTCTCTCTAATCTCGCTCTGTTACTCTCTCTCTCTCTAATCTCACTCTGTTTCTCTCTCTCTCACTCTAATCTCACTCTGTTTCTCTCTCTCTCTAATCTCGCTCTGTTACTCTCTCTCTCTAATCTCGCTCTGTTACTCTCTCTCTCTCTAATCTCACTCTGTTACTCTCTCTCTCTCCAATCTCACTCTGTTACTCTCTCTCTCTCTCTAATCTCGCTCTGTTACTCTCTCTCTCTCTCTCTCTAATCTCGCTCTGTTACTCTCTCTCTCTCTCTAATCTCACTCTGTTTCTCTCTCTAGTCTCACTCTGTTACTCTCTCTCTCTCTAATCTCACTCTGTTACTCTCTCTCTCTCCAATCTCACTCTGTTACTCTCTCTCTCTCTCTAATCTCGCTCTGTTACTCTCTCTCTCTCTCTAATCTCGCTCTGTTACTCTCTCTCTCTCTCTAATCTCACTCTGTTTCTCTCTCTAATCTCACTCTTTCTCTCTCTCTCTAATTTCACTCTGTTTCTCTCTCTCTCACTCTAATCTCACTCTGTTAATCTCTCTCTCTCTAATCTCTCTGTTACTCTCTCTCCCTCAAATCTTGCTCTGTTACTCTCCCTCTCTCTCTCTAATCTCACTCTGTTAATCTCTGTCTCTCTCTAATCTCACTCTGTTACTCTCTCTCTCTCTCTCCAATCTCACTGTTACTCTCTCTCTCTCTAATCTCACTCTGTTAATCTCTCTCTCTCTCTAATCTCACTCTGTTACTCTCTCTCTCTCTCTAATCTCACTCCGTTACTCTCTCTAATCCCGCTCTGTTACTCTCTCTCTCTCTAACCCGCTCTCTCTCTCTCTCTAATCTCACTCTGTTACTCTCTCTCTCTCTAATCTCACTCTGTTACTCTCTCTCTCTCTCTCTAATCTCACTCTGTTACTCTCTCTCTCTCTAATCTCACTCTGTTTCTCTCTCTCTAATCTCACTCTGTTACTCTCTCTCTCTCTAATCTCACTCTGTTACTCTCTCTCTCTCTAATCTCACTCTGTTTCTCTCTCTCTAATCTCACTCTGTTACTCTCTCTCTCTCTAATCTCACTCTGTTACTCTCTCTCTCTCTCTAATCTCACTCTGTTACTCTCTCTCTCCCTAATCTCACTCTGTTACTCTCTCTCACTCTAATCTCACTCTGTTACACTCTTTCTTTCTCTCTAATCTCACTCTGTTACTCTCTCTCTCTAATCTCTGTTACTCTCTCTAATCTCGCTCTGTTACTCTCTCTCTCTAATCTCACTCTGTTACTCTCTCTAATCTCACTCTGTTACTCTCTCTCTAATCTCGCTCTGTTACTCTCTCTAATCTCACTCTGTTACTCTCTCTCTCTCTAATCTCACTCTGTTACTCTCTCTCTCTCTAATCTCACTCTGTTTCTCTCTCTCTAATCTCACTCTGTTACTCTCTCTCTCTCTAATCTCACTCTGTTACTCTCTCTCTCTCTAATCTCACTCTGTTTCTCTCTCTCTAATCTCACTCTGTTACTCTCTCTCTCTCTAATCTCACTCTGTTACTCTCTCTCTAATCTCACTCTGTTACTCTCTCTCTCCCTAATCTCACTCTGTTACTCTCTCTCACTCTAATCTCACTCTGTTACACTCTTTCTTTCTCTCTAATCTCACTCTGTTACTCTCTCTCTCTCTAATCTCTGTTACTCTCTCTAATCTCGCTCTGTTACTCTCTCTCTCTAATCTCACTCTGTTACTCTCTCTAATCTCACTCTGTTACTCTCTCTCTAATCTCGCTCTGTTACTCTCTCTCTCTAATCTCACTCTGTTACTCTCTCTCTTTCTCTCTAATCTCACTCTGTTACTTTCTCTCTCTCTCTCTAATCTCACTCTGTTACTCTCTCTCTAATCTCACTCTGTTACTCTCTCTCTCTAATCTCACTCTGTTACTCTCTCTCTATAATCTCGCTCTATTACTCTCTCTCTAATCTCGCTCTGTTACTCTCTCTCTCTAATCTCACTCTGTTACTCTCTCTCTCTAATCTCGCTCTGTTACTCTCTCTCTAATCTCGCTCTGTTACTCTCTCTCTCTCTAATCTCACTCTGTTACTCTCTCTCTTTCTCTCTAATCTCACTCTGTTACTTTCTCTCTCTCTAATCTCGCTCTGTTACTCTTTCTCTCTCTAATCTCACTCTGTTACTCGCTCTCTCTCTCTCTAATCCCGCTCTGTTACTCTCTCTCTCTAATCTCACTCTGTTACTCCCTCTCTCTCTAATCTCACTCTGTTACTCCCTCTCTCTCTAATCTCGCTCTGTTACTCTCTCTCTCTCTAATCTCACTCTGTTACTCTCTCTCTCTCTAATCTCACTCTGTTACTCTCTCTCTCTCTAATCTCGCTCTGTTAATATCTCTCTAATCTCGCTCTATTACTCTCTCTCTCTCTAATCTCACTCTGTTTCTCTCTTTCTCTCTAATCTCACTCTGTTACTTTCTCTCTCTCTCTCTAATCTCGCTCTGTTACTCTCTCTCTCTCTAATCTCACTCTGTTACTCTCTCTCTCTCTAATCTCAGTCTGTTACTCTCTCTCTCACTCCAATCTCACTCTGTTACTCTCTCTCTCCCTAGTCTCACTCTGTTACTCTCTCTCTCACTCCAATCTCACTGTTACTCTCTCTCTCTCTCTAATCTCACTCTGTTACTCTCTCTCTCCCTAGTCTCAGTCTGTTACTCTCTCTCTCACTCCAATCTCACTGTTACTCTCTCTCTCACTCTGTTACTCTCTCTCTCACTCCAATCTCACTGTTACTCTCTCTCTCACTCTGTTACTCTCTCTCTCTCTAATCTCACTCTGTTTCTCTCTCTCTCTCTAATATCACTCTGTTACTCTCTCTCTCTCTCTCTCTAATCTCGCTCTGTTACTCTCTCTCTAATCTCACTCTGTTACTCTCTCTCTAATCTCACTCTGTTACTCTCTCTCTCTCTAATCTCACTCTGTTACTCTCTCTCACTCTAATCTCACTCTGTTTCTCTCTCTCTCTAATCTCACTCTGTTTCTCTCTCTCTCTAATCTCGCTCTGTTACTCTCTAATCTCACTCTGTTACTCTCTCTCTCTCTAATCTCGCTCTGTTACTCTCTCTCTAATCTCACTCTGTTTCTCTCTCTCTCACTCTAATCTCACTCTGTTTCTCTCTCTCTCTAATCTCACTCTGTTACTCTCTCTCTCTCTCTAATCTCACTCTGTTACTCTCTCTCTCACTCCAATCTCACTGTTACTCTCTCTCTCTCTAATCTCACTCTGTTACTCTCTCTCTCTCTAATCTCGCTCTGTTACTCTCTCTCTCTCTAATCTCACTCTGTTTCTCTCTCTCTCACTCTAATCTCACTCTGTTTCTCTCTCTCTCTAATCTCGCTCTGTTACTCTCTCTCTCTAATCTCGCTCTGTTACTCTCTCTCTCTCTAATCTCACTCTGTTACTCTCTCTCTCTCCAATCTCACTCTGTTACTCTCTCTCTCTCTCTAATCTCGCTCTGTTACTCTCTCTCTCTAATCTCGCTCTGTTACTCTCTCTCTCTCTCTAATCTCACTCTGTTTCTCTCTCTAGTCTCACTCTGTTACTCTCTCTCTCTCTAATCTCACTCTGTTACTCTCTCTCTCTCCAATCTCACTCTGTTACTCTCTCTCTCTCTAATCTCGCTCTGTTACTCTCTCTCTCTCTCTAATCTCGCTCTGTTACTCTCTCTCTCTCTCTAATCTCACTCTGTTTCTCTCTCTCTCTAATCTCGCTCTGTTACTCTCTAATCTCACTCTGTTACTCTCTCTCTCTCTAATCTCGCTCTGTTACTCTCTCTCTAATCTCACTCTGTTTCTCTCTCTCTCACTCTAATCTCACTCTGTTTCTCTCTCTCTCTAATCTCACTCTGTTACTCTCTCTCTCTCTCTAATCTCACTCTGTTACTCTCTCTCTCACTCCAATCTCACTGTTACTCTCTCTCTCTCTAATCTCACTCTGTTACTCTCTCTCTCTCTAATCTCGCTCTGTTACTCTCTCTCTCTCTAATCTCACTCTGTTTCTCTCTCTCTCACTCTAATCTCACTCTGTTTCTCTCTCTCTCTAATCTCGCTCTGTTACTCTCTCTCTCTAATCTCGCTCTGTTACTCTCTCTCTCTCTAATCTCACTCTGTTACTCTCTCTCTCTCCAATCTCACTCTGTTACTCTCTCTCTCTCTCTAATCTCGCTCTGTTACTCTCTCTCTCTAATCTCGCTCTGTTACTCTCTCTCTCTCTCTAATCTCACTCTGTTTCTCTCTCTAGTCTCACTCTGTTACTCTCTCTCTCTCTAATCTCACTCTGTTACTCTCTCTCTCTCCAATCTCACTCTGTTACTCTCTCTCTCTCTAATCTCGCTCTGTTACTCTCTCTCTCTCTCTAATCTCGCTCTGTTACTCTCTCTCTCTCTCTAATCTCACTCTGTTTCTCTCTCTAATCTCACTCTGTTTCTCTCTCTCTCTAATTTCACTCTGTTTCTCTCTCTCTCACTCTAATCTCACTCTGTTAATCTCTCTCTCTCTCTAATGTCTCTGTTACTCTCTCTCCCTCAAATCTTGCTCTGTTACTCTCCCTCTCTCTCTCTAATCTCACTCTGTTAATCTCTGTCTCTCTCTAATCTCACTCTGTTACTCTCTCTCTCTCTCTCCAATCTCACTGTTACTCTCTCTCTCTCTCTCTCTAATCTCACTCTGTTAATCTCTCTCTCTCTCTAATCTCACTCTGTTACTCTCTCTCTCTCTCTAATCTCACTCCGTTACTCTCTCTAATCCCGCTCTGTTACTCTCTCTCTCTCTAACCCGCTCTCTCTCTCTAATCTCACTCTGTTACTCTCTCTCTCTCTAATCTCACTCTGTTACTCTCTCTCTCTCTAATCTCACTCTGTTACTCTATCTCTCTCTAATCTCACTCTGTTTCTCTCTCTCTAATCTCACTCTGTTACTCTCTCTCTCTCTAATCTCACTCTGTTACTCTCTCTCTCTCTAATCTCACTCTGTTTCTCTCTCTCTAATCTCACTCTGTTACTCTCTCTCTCTCTAATCTCACTCTGTTACTCTCTCTCTCTCTAATCTCACTCTGTTACTCTCTCTCTCCCTAATCTCACTCTGTTACTCTCTCTCACTCTAATCTCACTCTGTTACACTCTTTCTTTCTCTCTAATCTCACTCTGTTACTCTCTCTCTCTCTAATCTCTGTTACTCTCTCTAATCTCGCTCTGTTACTCTCTCTCTCTAATCTCACTCTGTTACTCTCTCTAATCTCACTCTGTTACTCTCTCTCTAATCTCGCTCTGTTACTCTCTCTAATCTCACTCTGTTACTCTCTCTCTCTCTCTAATCTCACGCTGTTTCTCTCTCTACTCTCACTCTGTTACTCTCTCTCTAATCTCACTCTGTTACTCTCTCTCTAATCTCACTCTGTTACTCTCTCTCTCTCTAATCTCACTCTGTTACTCTCTCTCTCTCTAATCTCACTCTGTTACTCTCTCTCTCTCTCTAATCTCACTCTGTTACTCTCTCTCTAATCTCACTCTGTTACTCTCTCTCTCTCTAATCTCACTCTGTTACTCTCTCTCTCTCTAATCTCACTCTGTTACTCTCTCTCTCTCTCTAATATAACTCTGTTACTCTCTCTCTCTCTCTAATCTCACTCTGTTACTCTCTCTCTCTCTAATCTCACTCTGTTACTCTCTCTCTCTCTAATCTCACTCTGTTACTCTCTCTCTCTCTCTAATCTCACTCTGTTACTCTCTCTCTAATCTCACTCTGTTACTCTCTCTCTCTCTAATCTCACTCTGTTACTCTCTCTCTCTCTAATCTCACTCTGTTACTCTCTCTCTCTCTCTAATCTCACTCTGTTACTCTCTCTCTCTCTCTAATCTAACTCTGTTACTCTCTCTCTCTCTCTCTAATCTCACTCTGTTACTCTCTCTCTCTCTCTAATCTAACTCTGTTACTCTCTCTCTCTCTAATCTAACTCTGTTACTCTCTCTCTCTCTCTCTAATCTCACTCTGTTACTCTCTCTCTCTCTAATCTCACTCTGTTACTCTCTCTCTCTAATCTCACTCTGTTACTCTCTCTCTCTCTCTAATCTCACTCTGTTACTCTCTCTCTCTCTCTAATCTAACTCTGTTACTCTCTCTCTCTCTCTCTAATCTCACTCTGTTACTCTCTCTCTCTCTCTAATCGAACTCTGTCTTCTTTGTTCCAAGGAATCTGACCCCAATCTCTCCTCGGAGCTACACTTTTTCAACCCTGGTAACATTCTCGGGAACCTCCTCTGCCTCGACTCTCTCCAGAGTAATTATGTCCTTCCTGAAATATGGATACCAGAACTGCGCACAATACTCCAGTTCAGGAGTAGGTCTAGATCAGGGACGGTGATGGCTTAGTGGTTTTATCGCTAGACTATTAATCCAGAAACTCAGCCAATGTTTCTGGGGGACCCGGGTTCGAATCCCACCCACAGCAGACGGTGGAATTTGAATCCAATAAAAAATATCTGGAATTAAGAATCTATTGATGACCCATTGTCGGAAAAACCCATCTGGGTCACTAACGTCTTTTAGGGAAGGAAATCTGCTATCCTTATCTGAGGAAGGATGTCCTTGCTATAGAGGGAGTGCAGCGAAGGTTTACCAGGCTGATTCCTGGGATGGCGGGTCTGTCATATGAGGAGAGACTAAGTGGGTTAGGATTATATTCACTGGAGTTTAGAAGAGTGAGAGGGGGAATCTCATAGAAACTTATAAAATTCTAACAGGGTTAGACAGGGTAGATTCAGAAAGAATGTTCCTGATGGTGGGGGGAGTCCAGAACTTGGTCATAGTTTGAGGATAAGGGACTTTTAGAACTGAGGTGAGGAGAAATTTCTTCCCCCAGAGGGTGGCGAATGTGTGGAATTCACTCCCACAGAAAGGCCAAAACGTTGTGCGATTTCAGGAAGGAATTAGATATCGCTCTTGGGGCTAAAGGGATCGAGGGATATGGGGGGGAAGCGGGGATCAGGATATTGGATTTGATGATCAGCCGTGATCAGAATGAATGCTGGAACAGGCTCGAAGGGCCGAATGGCCTCCTCCTGCTTCTAGTTTCTATGTCCTTACCCCGGTCTGGCCTACATGTGACTCCAGAGCCACAGCCAATGTGGTTGACTCTCAACTGCCCTCCAAGGGCAACTAGAGATGGGCAATAAATGCTGGGCCCAGCCGGCGACGCCCGTGTCCCACGTGTTTTATACAATTCCAACAATATATCCTTACTTTTATATTCTACACCTCTGTCAATGATGGAGAGCATTCTACCTGCCTTCTTTACAACATAGAATTCCTACAGTGCAAAACAAGGCCATTTGGCCCATCGAGTCTGCACCGACCACAATCCCACCCAGGCCCGATTCCCCGTAACCCCAATATTTACCCACTAATCCCTCGAACCTACGCATCCCGGGACACTGAGGGAGAATTTGGCATGGCCAATGCATCTAACCTGCACATCTTTGGACTGTGGGAGGAAACCCAGAGCACCCGGAGGAAACCCACGCAGACACGGGGAGAATGTGCAAACTCCACACAGACAGTGACCCGAGCCGGGAATCGAACCCGGGTCCCTGGCGCTGTGAGGCAGCAGAGCTAACCCACTGTGCCACCGTGCCGCCCGATGGGGGTTTGAAGGGCGGCAGGTGACTGTGATCCCTGGACGGGCGGAACACTGAGACCAGGCCTGAGCAAGCTGGTTCAGTGTTGTAACCTCTCCGTGGTCTCTGGGACAAGTATGTCCCTGGTATGAGTCGGACATCACGTGATGCTCGATATCGTTATGCAACATCCCAGATAACCATCCGACAAAGTTCCACAGCTCACTTCCCAGCTCCAGCCTTCTGGAAATTCGGACAAGCTGCTTTGAGAGACTCTGGAGGGACAGGAACAGATGTCAAGGTCATTGTCAGATCCCCCCACCTCCTCCACCCACCTCCTCCACCCACCTCCTCCACCCACCTCCTCCACCCACCTCCTCCACCCACCTCTTCCCCCCCTTCGCCGACGCCCTGGGATCAGGAGCTTGTGATCGGAATCCGGATTCCAGAATGCTCCCACGTTAAACCTCCCTAAATGTCGCTGATCCAAAAACCTGCTGCCAGCACCCCAACATGCTGGTCTCCACTCCCCCCCGCGCCAGTCTCCCCCTCCCCCCGCGCCGGTCTCCCCTCCCCCCGTGCCGTCTCCCCTCCCCCCGTGCCGTCTCCCCTCCCCCCGCGCCGGTCTCCCCTCCCCCCGCGCCGGTCTCCCCTCCCCCCCGCCGCGCCGGTCTCCCCTCCCCCCCGCCGCGCCGGTCTCCCCTCCCCCCCGCCGCGCCGGTCTCCCCTCCCCCCCGCCGCGCCGGTCTCCCCTCCCCCCCGCCGCGCCGGTCTCCCCTCCCCCCCGCCGCGCCGGTCTCCCCTCCCCCCCGCCGCGCCGGTCTCCCCTCCCCCCCGCCGCGCCGGTCTCCCCTCCCCCCCGCCGCGCCGGTCTCCCCTCCCCCCCGCCGCGCCGGTCTCCCCTCCCCCCCGCCGCGCCGGTCTCTCCTCCCCCCCGCCGCGCCGGTCTCTCCTCCCCCCCGCCGCGCCGGCCTCCCCTCCCCCCGCCGCGCCGGCCTCTCCCCCCCGCGCCAGTCTCCCCCCCGCGCCAGTCTCCCCCCCGCGCCAGTCTCCCCCCCGCGCCAGTCTCCCCCCCGCGCCAGTCTCCCCCCCGCGCCAGTCTCCCCCCCGCGCCAGTCTCCCCCCCGCGCCAGTCTCCCCCCCGCGCCAGTCTCCCCCCCCGCGCCAGTCTCCCCCCCCGCGCCAGTTTCCCCCCCGCGCCAGTCTCCCCCCCGCGCCAGTCTCCCCCCCGCGCCAGTCTCCCCCCCGCGCCAGTCTCCCCCCCGCGCCAGTCTCCCCCCCGCGCCAGTCTCCCCCCCCCGCGCCAGTCTCCCCCCCCCGCGCCAGTCTCCCCCCCCGCGCCAGTCTCCCCCCCCGCGCCAGTCTCCCCCCCGCGCCAGTCTCTCCCCCCCCCCCCCGCCAGTCTCCCCCCGCGCCAAACCACTCTGGTCTCAATTCCCCCCCATCTCTGTAACCTCCTCCAGCCCCCTACACCACCTCCCTATCTCTGTAACCTCCTCCAGCCCCCTACACCACCTCCCTATCTCTGTAACCTCCTCCAGCCCCCTACACCACCTCCCTATCTCTGTAACCTCCTCCAGCCCCCTACACCACCTCCCTATCTCTGTAACCTCCTCCAGCCCCCTACACCACCTCCCTATCTCTGTAACCTCCTCCAGCCCCCTACACCACCTCCCTATCTCTGTAACCTCCTCCAGCCCCCTACACCACCTCCCTATCTCTGTAACCCCCTCCAGCCACGACAACCCTCCCTATCTCTGTAACCTCCTCCAGCCACGACAACCCTCCCTATCTCTGTAACCTCCTCCAGCCCCTACACCCCCCTCCCTATCTCTATAACCTCCTCCAGCCCCTACACCCCTCCCTATCTCTGTAACCTCCTCCATCCCCTACACCACGCCCCATCTCTGTAACCTCCTCCAGCCCCCTACACACCGCTCCCTGTCTCTATAACCTCCTCCAGCCCCGACAACCCTCCCTACCTCTGTAACCTCCTCCAGCCCAATAACCCTCCCTATCTCTGTAACCTCCTCCAACCCCCTACACCCCTCCCTATCTCTGTAACCTCCTCCAGCCCCTACACCCCCCTCCCTATCTCTATAACCTCCTCCAGCCCCGACAACGCTCCCTATCTCTGTAAACTCCCCCAGCCCCTACACCCCCTCCCGATCTCTATAACCTCCTCCAGCCCCGACAACTCTCCCTATCTCTGTAACCTCCTCCAGCCCCCTACACCCCCTCCCTATCTCTGTAACCTTCAGCCCCTACACCCCCTCCCTATCTCCGTAACCTCCTCCAGCCCCTACACCCCCTCCCTATCTCTGTAAACTCCCCCAGCCCCTACACACCCTCCCTATCTCTATAACCTCCTCCAGCCCCGACAACCCTCCCTATCTCCGTAATCTCCTCCAGCCCCTCCACCTCCTCCCTATCTCCGTAACCCCCTCCAGCCCCTACACCCCCCTCCCTATCTCTGTAAACTCCCCCAGCCCCTACACACCCTCCCTATCTCTATAACCTCCTCCAGCCCCGAAAACCCTCCCTATCTCTGTAATCTCCTCCAGCCCCTACACCTCCTCCCTATCTCTGTAACCCCCTCCAGCCCCTACACCCCCTCCCTATCTCTGTAACCCCCTCCAGCCCCTACACCCCCTCCCTATCTCTGTAACCCCCTCCAGCCCCCTACACCCCCTCCCTATCTTTGTAACCTTCAGCCCCCTACACCCCCTCCCTATCTCCGTAACCTCCTCCAGCCCCGACACCCCCTCCCTATCTCTGTAACCCCCTCCAGCCCCGACACCCCCTCCCTATCTCCGTAACCTCCTCCAGCCCCTACACCCCCTCCCTATCTCCGTAACCACCTCCAGCCCCTACACCCCCTCCCTATCTCTGTAAACTCCCCCAGCCCCTACACACCCTCCCTATCTCTATAACCTCCTCCAGCCCCGACAACCCTCCCTATCTCCGTAATCTCCTCCAGCCCCTACACCTCCTCCCTATCTCCGTAACCCCCTCCAGCCCCGACACACCCTCCCTATCTCTGTAACCTCCTCCAGCCCCGAAAACCCTCCCTATCTCTGTAATCTCCTCCAGCCCCTACACCCCCTCCCGATCTCTGTAACCCCCTCCAGCCCCTACACCTCCTCCCTATCTCTGTAACCCCCTCCAGCCCCTACACCCCCTCCCTATCTCTGTAACCCCCTCCAGCCCCCTACACCCCCTCCCTATCTCTGTAACCTTCAGCCCCCTACACCCCCTCCCTATCTCCGTAACCTCCTCCAGCCCCGACACCCCCTCCCTATCTCTGTAACCTCCTCCAGCCCCGACACCCCCTCCCTATCTCTGTAACCTCCTCCAGCCCCTACACCCCCTCCCTATCTCTGTAACCTCCTCCAGCTACTACAAGCCTCCGAGATCTCTGCGCCTCCAATTCCGGCCCCTCGAGTATCCCCCGATTCCCATCGCTCCGCCATTGGTGGCCGTTCCAATGGGGGGGGTGGGGGGGGGGGGGTGGTGCCTAAGCTCTGGAATTCCCTCCCGAAACCTCTCTCTGTCCTCTCCCTCCCTCTCTCCTTAAAACCCAGCCCTGTGGCTGAGCTCTTTGTCGCTTGTCCCAAGCTCCCTCCCTGATTACACTCCCATGACTTTGGACAGTTTCTACTGTTTGAAGGGGGCTATGCGAATGCAGCTCGTTGTTGTTTAGCTGTGGGGATTCACGCCCTCTCTCACTCAGCAATCTCTGCACAGAAACTGCTCCCAGAGACAGTTCTCTCAGCGCGAGAGTTCCTATTGATCAGGCCATCGTGGGCTGTGAATTCTCTGCAACCGCAGTCACATTTCCTCTTGCGCACTCTGCAACCCACTTCCTGCAGAGATGTGAAGACCAACTGCCCCAAGGATGTGATATTAACCTTTCCAACACAGAGATAAATCTTACTAAAACACTCCCAGGACAGGTACAGCACGGGGTTAGATACAGAGTAAAGCTCCCTCTACACTCTCCCCATCAAACACTCCCAGGACAGGTACAGCACGGGGTTAGATACAGAGTCAAGCTCCCTCTACACTGTCCCCCATCAAACACTCCCAGGACAGGTACAGCACGGGGTTAGATACAGAGTAAAGCTCCCTCTACACTGTCCCCCATCAAACACTCCCAGGACAGGTACAGCACGGGGTTAGATACAGAGTAAAGTTCCCTCTACACTGTCCCCCATCAAACACTCCCAGGACAGGTACAGCACGGGGATAGATACAGAGTAAAGCTCCCTCTACTCTGTCCCCATCAAACACTCCCAGGACAGGTACAGCACGGGGTTAGATACAGAGTAAAGCTCCCTCTACACTGTCCCCCACTCCCAGGACAGGTGCAGCATGGGGTGAGAGACAGGATTTGTGACGATTGATAGTGTGGAGTTTTGGGGAACAGTAACTCGGGTGTCCATCGCTGAGTCTTCACGTTGTCAGTCTGAAGGCCTTTGAGAATCTTTGTCGGTAATCTCCAGTTCGCAGGTCCCTCTTCCACCTCTCCTGCTCCTGGAACAGGGACTCCAGACTGGAAAATTGGGAAGTAGGCACTGATTATTTGGAATATCTGAATTGGGTCTTCTGGAATTGGTGTGCAGAGAGGTTGGACAGACAGTGAGGGGTGTTACTGAGCATGTTGTGTCTCTGACAAGTTGGCGATTCATTCCCACACACTGTTACATAGAATAGAAATATAGAAAAACTACAGCACAAAACAGGCCCTTTGGCCCCACAAGTTGTGCCGAACATATCCCTACCTTTTAGGCCTACCTATAACCCTCCATCCTATTAAGTCCCATGTACTCATCCAGGAGTCTCTTAAAAGACCGTATTGAGTTTGCCTCCACCACCACTGACGGCAGCCGATTCCACTCGCCCACCACCCTCTGTGCGAAAAACTTCCCCCTAACATTTCCCCTGTACCTACCCCCCAGCACCTTAAACCTGTGTCCTCTCGTAGAGCCATTTCCACCCTGGGAAAAAGCCTCTGAGAGTCCACCTGATCTATGCCTCTCAACATCTTATATACCTCTATTAGGTCTCCTCTCATCCTCCGTCTCTCCAAGGAGAAAAGACCCGAGCTCCCTCAGCCTATCCTCATAAGGCATGCCACTCAATCCAGGCAACATCCTTGTAAATCTCCTCTGCACCCTTTCAATCTTTTCCACATCCTTCCTGTAATGAGGCGACCAGAACTGAGCACAGTACTCCAAGTGGGGTCTGACGAGGGTCTTATATAGCTGCATCATTATCCCCGGACTCCTAAACTCAATCCCTCGATTGATAAAGGCCAGCACACCATACGCCTTCTTAACCACCTCCTCCACCTGCGGGGTTGATTTTAGAGTCCTATGGACCCGGGCCCCAAGGTCCTTCTGATCCTCTACAGTACTAAGAGTCTTTCCCTTAATATTGTACTCCTTCATCCCATTTGACCTGCCAAAATGGACCACTATGCATTTATCTGGGTTGAAGTCCATCTGCCACTTGTCCGCCCAGTCTTGCATCCTATCTATGTCCCTCTGTAACTTCTGACATCTCTCCAGGCTATCCACAACCCCACCAACCTTCATGTCGTCGGCAAACTTACCAACCCATCCCTCCACTTCCTCATCCAGGTCATTTATGAAAATGACAAACAGCAAGGGTCCCAGAACAGATCCCTGGGGCACACCACTGGTGACCACCCTCCATTCAGAAAAAGACCCGTCGACAACCACTCTCTGCCTCCTTTGGGCAAGCCAGTTCTGGATCCACAGGGCAGCAGCCCCTTGGATCCCATGCCCTCTCACTTTTTCTAGAAGCCTTGCATGGGGGACCTTATCGAACGCCTTGCTAAAATCCATATAAACCACATCTACCGTCTTCCCTTCGTCAATCTGTTTAGTCACATTTTCGAAGAACTCCACCAGGCTCGTAAGGCACGATCTGCCCTTGACAAAGCCATGCTGAGTATTCTTGAGCATACTAAACCTCTCTAAATGCTCATAAATCCTGTCCCTCAGGATCTTCTCCATCAGCTTACCAACCACTGAGGTTAGACTCACCGGTCGGTAATTTCCTGGGCTATCCCTATTCCCCTTCTTGAAAATAGGAACCACATCCGCAATCCTCCAATCCTCCGGCACCTCTCCCGTCTCCATCGACGATGCAAAGATCATCGCCAGAGGCTCTGCAATCTCTTCCCTCGCCTCCCACAGTAACCTGGGGTACATCCCATCCGGACCCGGCGACTTATCTATCTTGATGCCATTCAAAGATTCCAGAACAACCTCTTTGTTAAAGTCCACATCCTCAATCTTTTCAGTCCACCGCAAGCCCGCAGTACATCCACCCAGGTCCTTCTCCTCTGTGAAAACCGAGGCAAAATACTCATTAAGCACCTCTGCCATTTCTACTGGTTCCGTACAGACTTTCCCGCCTTCACCTTTTATAGGCCCTATTCCTTCACGTCTCATCCTTTTACTCTTCACATATTTATAGAACGCCTTAGGGTTTTCCTTAATCCTACCTGCCAAGGCATTCTCGTGACCCCTTCTGGCTCTCCTAATTTCCTTCTTTAGTCCCTTTCTACTGCCGTATACTCTTCTAAATCCCTATCTTCGCCAAGCTCTCTGAACCTTTTGTACGCTTTCCTTTTCTTCTCGACTAGGTCCCGCACAGCTTTCGTGCACCACAGTTCCTTTAACCGACCAACACCTCCCTGTCTGCTCGGAACGTTGTCCTGTAGAACTCCAAACAGACATTCCTTGAAAAACTGCCACCTCTCTTCAGTACATTTCCCCGAGAATGCCTCCTTCCAATTTACTCCTCTAATTTGCTGTCTTCATATTTCCCCTTGCTCCATATAAACGCTTTCCTAGCTTGTCTGATCCTCTCTTTTTCCAATGCAAGCCTAAAGGAGATAGAGTTATGATCGCTATCCCCAAGATGCTCTCCCACTGAGAGCAGTGTTCATTCGGAAGGTCGGGATACTTCCCTCTTTCCCAGTCGGTGAGGTTGATTCTTCTCCTTTCTCTCCGCAGTGACTGGAGGTGTCGAGTGCGAGGGAGAGAGTTGTCTTCCAGGGCCGACCCCAGCCTATCTGCGGCCTGCCACTGTTGTCAGCCCCAGAACACTCGTCACTTTGGTGAAACCAACGGTTATGACTCCCAAGCCTCCGGTCACCCTGAACCCACCAAGCACGGCAATCACTCATCGTCCCACCCCGACCAATCACACCACTCACTCTCCGACCAATCACACCACCCACTCTCCGACCAATCACACCACTCACCCTCCGACCAATCACACCACTCACTCTCCGACCAATCACACCACTCACTCTCCGACCAATCACACCACCCACTCTCCGAGCAATCACACCACCCACTCTCCGACCAATCACACCACCCACTCTCCGACCAATCACACCACCCACTCTGTGTTGACCACCCCCGTGCGTCCAACAATCGCCCCCCTCCTCCAATCAGGACGCTACAACGTGTCGGTCAACAAGACGGTATGCGCGATGGCAGAGGTGAAACTACAGTTCCGGGTCCGATATCAAGGAGCAAAGGGAATGGTGAGGAAAGACTTTTATCTTCAACGGAATCTCAATGCAACAGCCCCAGAGTCAGCACCAAGAATAGCAAAGCTCCCTCCACACTGTCCCCCATCAAACACTCCCAGGACAGGTACAGCACGGGGTTAGATACAGAGTCAAGCTCCCTCTACACTGTCCCCCATAAAACACTCCCAGGACAGGTACAGCACGGGGTTAGATACAGAGTAAAGCTCCCTCTACACTGTCCCCCATCAAACACTCCCAGGACAGGTACAGCACGGGGTTCGATTCAGAGTAAAGCTCGCTCTACACTGTCCCCCATCAAACACTCCCAGGACAGGTACAGCACGGGGTTAGATACAGAGTCAAGCTCCCTCTACACTGTCCCCCATAAAACACTCCCAGGACAGGTACAGCACGGGGTTAGATACAGAGTAAAGCTCCCTCTACACTGTCCCCATCAAACACTCCCAGGACAGGTACAGCACGGGGTTAGATACAGAGTAAAGCTCCCTCTACACTGTCCCCATCAAACACTCCCAGGACAGGTACAGCACGGGATTAGATACAGAGTAAAGCTCCCGCTACACTGTCCCCCATCAAACACTCCCAGGACAGGGACAGCACGGGGTTAGATACAGAGTAAAGCTCCCTCTACACTGTCCCCCATCAAACACTCCCAGGACAGGTACAGCACGGGGTTAGATACAGAGTAAAGCTCCCTCCACTACCTTGCTCACAGTGACAGAATCCTGACGCCCATTCAGGTGTCTCTCTCTCTCTCTCTCTCTCTGTTGGGAATGAATTTAATTTGATTTAAGAACATAAGAAATAGGAGCAGGAGTAGGCCATCTAGCCCCTCGAGCCTGCCCCGCCATTCAATAAGATCATGGCTGATCTGAAGTGGATCTGTTCCACTTACCCGCCTGATCCCCATAACCCCTAATTCCCTTACCGATCAGGAATCCATCTATCCGTGATTTAAACATATTCAGCGAGGTAGCCTCCACCACTTCAGTGGGCAGATAATTCCAGAGATTCACCACCCTCAGAGAAGAAGTTCCTCCTCAACTCTGTCGGAATTGTTTCTATGGGTAGGTACAGGGGAAATGTTAGAGGTAAGTTTTTCACACAGAGGGTGGTGGGCGAGTGGAATCGGCTGCCGTCAGTGGTGGTGGAGGCGAACTCAGTAGGGTCTTTTAAGAGACTCCTGGATGAGTACATGGAGCGTAATGGAGGGTTATAGGTAGGTCTAGAAGGTAGGGATGTGTTCGGCACAACTTGTGGGCCGAAGGGCCCGTTTGTGCTGTAGTTTTTCTATGTTTCTATGAAACCGACCCCCCCCTTTATTTTGAGGCTGTGCCCTCTAGTTCTCATTTCCTTTCTAAGTGGAAAGAATCTCTCCACCTCTACCCTATCCAGCCCCTTCATTATCTTATAGGTCTCTATAAGATCCCCCCTCAGCCTTCTAAATTCCAACGAGTACAAACCCAATCTGCTCAGTCTCTCCTCATAATCAACACTCCTCATCTCTGGTATCAACCTAGTGAACCTTCTCTGCACTCCCTCCAATATATCCTTCCGCAAATTAGGGGACCAATACTGCACACAGTATTCCAGCTGCGGCCTCACCAATGCCCTGTACAGATGCAGCAAGACATCTCTGCTTTTATATTCTATCCCCCTTGCGATATAGGCCAACATCCCATTTGCCTTCTTGATCACCTGTTGCACCTGCAGACTGGGTTTTTGCGTCTCATGCACAAGGACCCCCAGGTCCCTCTGTACAGCAGCATGTTGTAATTTTTTTCCATTTAGATAATAATCCAATTTGCTATTATTTCCTCCAAAGTGAATAACCTCGCATTTGTTAACGTTATACTCCATCTGCCAGATCCTCGCCCACTCACACAGCCTGTCCAAATCTCTCCGCAGACCTTCTACGCCCTCCACACGATTCACTTTTCCACTTATCTTTGTGTCGTCTGCAAACTTTGTTACCCTACACTCAGTCCCCTCCTCCAGATCGTCTATATAAATGGTAAATAGTTGAGGCCCGAGTACCGATCCCTGCGGCACGCCACTAGTTACCATCTGCCAACCAGAAAAGCACCCATTTATTCCGACTCTCTGCTTCCTGTCGGATAGCCAATCCACACTAACACCCTACCCCCAACTCTGTGTGACCCAATCTTCTTCAGCAACCTTTGGTGAGGCACCTTATCAAACGCCTTTTGGAAATCCAAAAACACCGCATCCACCGGTTCCCCTCCGTCAACCGCACTCGTCACATCTTCATTAAAATCCAACAAGTTCGTCAAGCACGACTTTCCCCTCATGAATCCATGCTGCGTCTGCTTAATCGAACCATTCTTATCCAGATGGCCTGCTATTTCTTCTTTAATAATGGATTCCAGCATTTTCCCAACTACAGACGTTAAGCTGACCGGCCTGTAGTTACCCGCCTTTTGTCTATTTCCTTTTTTAAACAGCGGCGTAACATTAGCTGTTTTCCAATCAGCCGGCACTACCCCAGAGTCCAGTGAATTTTGATAAATAACCACTAACGCATCCGCTATTACCTCTGACATTTCTTTCAATACCCTGGGATGCATTCCATCCGGACCCGGGGACTTGTCCACCTTCAGTCCCGTTAGTCTACCCAGCACTGCCTCTCTGGTAACATTAATTGTATTGAGTACCTCTCCTCCTACCAACCCTCTATCGTTAATATTCGGTAAACTATTTGTGTCTTCCACCGTGAAGACCGACACAAAAAACTTGTTTAAAGTTTCAGCCATTTCCTCATTTCCCACTATTAAATCCCCCCTCTCGTCCTCCAAGGGTCCAACATTCACTCTTGCCACTCTATTCCTTTTTATATATTTGTAAAAGCTTTTACTATCATTTTTTATATTTAGGGCTAGCCTAGCTTCATAACCTATCTTTCCTTTCTTTATCGCTTTCTTAGTCGTTCTTTGTTGTTTCTTAAAGTTTTCCCAATCTTCCGATTCTCCACTATTTTTGGCCACTCTGTACGCATCGGTCTTTAATTTAATACTCTCCTTAATTTCCTTCATTATCCACGGCTGGTTATCCCTTTTCTTATAGTCCTTCTTTATCACCGGAATATATTGTTGCTGAGTCCTGAAAAGGATCTCCTTAAAAATCCTCCACCGTTCCTCAGCTGTCCTACCTACCAGTCTGCTCTCCCAGTCCACCTTAGCCAATTCAGCCCTCATCCTATTGTATTTCCCTCTGTTCAAACGGAGGACACTGGTATGGGACCCTACTTTCTCCTCTTCCATTTGTACCAGAAATTCGACCATATTGTGATCACTTGACCCAAGATTCTACCTTAATTCTACCTACCTCTTGACCCAAGATTCTACCTTAATTCTACCTACCTCTTGACCCAAGATTCTACCTTAATTCTACCTACCTCTTGACCCAAGATTCTACCTTAATTCTACCTACCTCTTGACCCAAGATTCTACCTTAATTCTACCTACCTCTTGACCCAAGATTCTACCTTAATTCTACCTACCTCTTGACCCAAGATTCTACCTTAATTCTACCTACCTCTTGACCCAAGATTCTACCTTAATTCTACCTACCTCTTGACCCAAGATTCTACCTTAATTCTACCTACCTCGTTACACATTACCAGATCTAAGATAACTCGTTCCCTCGTCGGTTCCGTAACATACTGTTCAAGGTAACGGTTTAAGTTGGAGGGTTTGATAGCTGGTCTCCCGACGCCTCCTCCAGTCACCTACTCCACTGGAGCACCGCTGGTTAAAACGATACAAAAACGTATAGATATTTGCCAGACGCTCTGACCTGCTGCTATTTTTTATTGACAGAGTTGGGGTTTATTCCGAATTGTACCTAAGAAGACAAAGAGTTCAGGAAACTGTGGCACTGACTTTGTTAACATGACCCTCACCTTCCCTGAGGGTTACGTTATGTTCGGATTTAAGAAGGTGAGTATTTTACACTCAACATTCAGAATGTCCCTAACCCAGGGATCGCTGGACAGGGATCAGGAGCAGGAACCCTGGCTGATTTCCCCTCTCTCTCTCTCTCTAACCCAGGGATCACTGGACAGGGATCAGGAACCCTGGCTGATTTCCCCTCTCTCTCTAACCCAGGGATCACTGGACAGTGATCGGGAGCAGGAACCCTGGCTGATTTCCCCTCTCTCTCTCTCTCTAACCCAGGGATCACTGGACAGGGATCAGGAACCCTGGCTGATTTCCCCTCTCTCTCTAACCCAGGGATCACTGGACAGGGATCAGGAGCAGGATCCCTGGCTGATTTCCCCTCTCTCTCTAACCCAGGGATCACTGGACAGGGATCAGGAGCAGGATCCCTGGCTGATTTCCCCTCTCTCTCTAACCCAGGGATCACTGGACAGTGATCAGGAGCAGGAACCCTGGCTGATTTCCCCTCTCTCTCTAACCCAGGGATCACTGGACAGTGATCAGCAGCAGGAACCCTGGCTGATTTCCCCTCTCTCTCTCTAACCCAGGGATCACTGGACAGTGATCAGGAACCCTGGCTGATATCCCCTCTCTCTGTCTCTAACCCAGGGATCACTGGACAGTGATCAGGAACCCTGGCTGATTTCCCCTCTCTCTCTCTAACCCAGAGATCACTGGACAGGGATCAGGAGCAGAAACCCTCTCGAACCCAGGATCTGTGCCTTGACGAGTTGGTCATGGACTGTGTGCCGTTTTTACTAGTGCGGCACGGTGGCACAGTGGTTAGCACTGCTGCCTCGCAGCGCCAGGGGCCCGGATTCGATTCCCGGCTTGGGTCACTGTCCGTGCGGAGTCTGCACATTCTCCCCGTGTCTGCGTGGGTTTCCTCCGGGTGCTCCGGTTTCCTCCTATAGGCCGAAGATGTGTGCGTTAGGTGGGTTGGCTGTGCTAAAATTACCCCTTGGTGTCGGGGGGACTAGCTAGGGTAAATGTATGGGGTTATGGGGATAGGGCCTGGGTGGGATCCGGTGGGCCAAATGGCCTCCTTCTGCACTGGAGGATTCTATGATTAAATTGATAAGCAGAACCCCGGGGCAACGCAAAGGGTTAAGTTTATTGGCCATTTGTATTAGATTTCGATGAAATGTACGCTCTCTCTATCTCTCTGTCCACAGAACAGCAAACAAGAAACCTTTTACCTCAGTGAAGTTCAAAGTGAATTGACGTACATGTTCCCAGAAACCACTGGTGAGTGAGAGGCACGGCCAACAAAGGTGGTCTGATAAAACTCCGCAATGTTCAAGAGGCTGGAAGTGGAAGGGCGCAGAGATCCCAGAGGAATGTAGGGGTTGGAGGAGGTTACAGAGATAGGGAGGGGGCTGGAGGAGGTTACAGAAATAGGGAGGGGGTGCAGGGGGCTGGAGGAGGTTACAGAGATAGGGAGGGGGTGTCGGGACGGGAGGTGGTTACAGAGATAGGGAGGGGGTGTAGGGGGCTGGAGGAGGTTACAGAGATAGGGAGGGGGTGTAGGGGCTGGAGGAGGTTACAGAGGTAGGGATGGGAGGTGGTTACAGAGATAGGGAGGGGGTGTAGGGGCTGGAGGAGGTTACAGAGATAGGGAGGGGGTGTAGGGGCTGGAGGAGGTTACAGAGGTAGGGATGGGAGGTGGTTACAGAGATAGGGAGGGGGTGTAGGGGGCTGGAGGAGGTTACAGAGATAGGGAGCGGGTGTAGGGGGCTGGAGGAGGTTACAAAGACGGAGGAGGTGTAGGGGCTGGAGGAGGTTACAAAGATAGGGAGGGGGTGTAGGGGCTGGAGGAGGTTACAGAGATAGGGAGGGGTTTTAGGGACGGGAGGTGGTTACAGAGACAGGGAGGGGGTGTAGGGGCTGGAGGAGGTTACAGAGATAGGGAGGGGGTGTAAGGGCTGGAGGAGGTTACAGAGATAGGGAGGGGGCTGGAGGGCGTTACAGAGATAGGGAGGGGGTGTAGAGGCTGGAGGAGGTTACAGAGATAGGGAGGGGGTGTAGGGGGCTGGAGGAGGTTACAGAGATAGGGAGGGGTGTAGGGGCTGGAGGTGGTTACAGAGATAGGGAGGGGGTGTAGGGGCTGGAGGAGGTTACAGAGATAGGGAGGGGTGTAGGGGCTGGAGGTGGTTACAGAGATAGGGAGGGGGTGTAAGGGCTGGAGGAGGTTACAGAGATAGGGAGGGGGTGTAGGGGGCTGGAGGGGGTTACAGAGATAGGGAGGGGGCGTAGGGGGCTGGAGGGGGTTACAGAGATAGGGAGGGGGTGTAGGGGCTGGAGGAGGTTACAGAGATAGGGAGGGGGTGTAGGGATGGGAGGTGGTTACAGAGATAGGGAGGGGGTGCAGGGGGCTGGAGGAGGTTACAGAGATAGGGAGGGGGTGTCGGGACGGGAGGTGGTTACAGAGATAGGGAGGGGGTGTAGGGTGCTGGAGGAGGTTACAGAGATAGGGAGCGGGTGTAGGGGCTGGAGGAGGTTACAGAGATAGGGAGGGGGTTTAGGGACGGGAGGTGGTTACAGAGATGGGGAGGGGGTTTAGGGACGGGAGGTGGTTACAGAGATACGGAGGGGGTGTAGGGGCTGGAGGGGGTTACAGGGATAGGGAGGGGGTGTAGGGGCTGGAGGATCAACTTAATGCGAGGTAGGTCCATTCAAAAGTCCGACGGCAGCAGGGAAGAAGCTGTTCTTGAGTCGGTTGGTTCGTGACCTCAGACTTTTGTATCTTTTTCCTGAAGGAAGAAGGTGGAAGAGAGAATGTCCGGGGGTGCGTGGGGTCCTTAATTATGCTGGCTGCTTTTCCCCGAGGCAGCGGGAAGTGTAGACAGAGTCAATGGATGGGAGGCTGGTTTGCGTGATGGATTGGGCTACATTCACGACCTTTTGTCGTTCCTTGCGGTCTTGGGCAGAGCAGGAGCCCAGACCAAGCTGTGATACAACCAGAAAGAATGCTTTCTATGGTGCATCTGTAAAAGTTGGTGAGAGTCGTAGCGGACATGCCAAATTTCCTCAGTCTTCTGAGAAAGTGGAGGCGTTGGTGGGGCTTTCATAACTATAGTGTCGGCATGGGGTGTGAGCCCTCAGTAAGTGAGGCCCCGTCTACACTGTGTGACAGTGCTGGGCTCCGGCCAGGAAGGTGATTGGAGGAGGGGATAGTCTGAGTGGAGCCTCACTATCGTGCATTACACACCCAGCAAAGAGATTATCTTTCCTTTGCAGCAACATTGACAATCCTCTTATCTCCGTGTTTGTTGATGGTGGAGAACAGCAGCGGCGAGAGAGAGAACCGTGTTCCCCCTCCTGCTCGAGACCGAGCCAGTGTGAATCCTTCCCCCCTCTCTCTCTCTCTCCCCTCTTCTCAAATACCTCCGCTAAACTTCCCTTCACGCCCAATACTTCAGACACCTCTTAATACAATCAGATTCATCAGGCGTGGCTTAAAGCAGTGGTGTAGTGATCACCATAGAATCCCCACAGCGCAGAAGGAGGCCATTCGGCCCATCGAGCCTGCACCGACCACAATCCCACCCAGAGCTTATCCTCATAATCCTAGGCATTACCCTGCTGGTCCCCCTGACACTAGGAGGCAATTTAGCATGGCCAATCCACCTAACCTGCACATCTTTGGACACTAAGGGGCAATTTAGCATGGCCAATCCATCCAACCTGCACATCTTTGGACACTAAGGGGCAATTTAGCATGGCCAATCCATCCAACCTGCACATCTTTGGACACTAAGGGACAATTTAGCATGGCCAATCCACCCAACCTGCACATCTTTGAACACTAAGGGGCAATTTAGCATGGCCAATCCACCTAACCTACACATCTTTGGACACTAAGGGGCAATTTAGCATGGCCAATCCACCCAACAAGTACATCTTTGGACACTAAGGGGCAATTTAGCATGGCCAATCCACCTAACCAACACATCTTTGGACACTAAGGGGCAATTTAGCATGGCCAATCCACCCAACAAGTACATCTTTGGACACTAAGGGGCAATTTAGCATGGCCAATCCCCCCAACCTGCACATCTTTGAACACTAAGGGGCAATTTAGCATGGCCAATCCACCCAACAAGTACATCTTTGGACACTAAGGGGCAATTTAGCATGGCCGATCCCCCCAACCTGCACATCTTTGAACACTAAGGGGCAATTTAGCATGGCCAATCCACCTAACCTACACATCTTTGGACACTAAGGGGCAATTTAGCATGGCCAATCCCACCCAACCTGCACATCTTTGGACACTAAGGGGCAATTTAGCATGGCCAATCCACCTAACCTGCACATCTTTGAACACTAAGGGGCAATTTAGCATGGCCAATCCACCTAACAAGTACATCTTTGGACACTAAGGGGCAAATTAGCATGGCCAATCAACCTAACAAGTACATCTTTGGACACTATGGGCAATTTAGCATGGCCAATCCACCCAACAAGTACATCTTTGGACACTAAGGGGCAATTTAGCATGGCCAATCCCCCTAACCTACACATCTTTGGTCTGTGGGAGGAAACCGGAGCACCCGGAGGAAACCCAGGCAGACACGGAGAGAATGTGCAAACTCCACACAGACAGTGATCCGAGCCGAGAATCGAACCCGGGTCCCTGGCGCTGTGAGGCAGCAGTGCTAACCCACTGTGCCACCCAATCCAGAGACCCAGGGTGATGTTCTGGGATCGTGCCGCGGCAGAAATTTGAATTCAGTAAAATTTGGAATTAAAAGTCTAATGATGACCATTAAACCATTATCGAACCCACCTGGGTTCATCTGAATCCAATGAAAATCTGGAGCTAAAAGTATAATCATGTCGATTGTCGGAAAAGCCCATCTGGGTCACCAATGTCCCTTTAGGGAAGGAAATCTGCCGTCCTTACCCGGTCTGGCCTACACGTGACTCCAGAGCCACAGCCAATGCGGTTGACTTTTAACTCAAATGGTCGAGCAAGGCACTCAGTCGGAGGGGTAGTTAGGGAACGGGTGATAAATACTGGGCCCAGCCCCGCAACACCCACATCCTGTGAACAATAAAAAACAGATCCACACTGGATCTCCGTGATCCACTCTGGATCTCCGTGATCCACTGAATAACAGTAATCCTACCTTCTCCAGTAATTGCCTTAAAAAGATATGAGGCCAAGTGTCCTATAATCGGCTCGTTAAATTGCCCCTTACCCCTTTGCCAGTTAAATTGCCTCTTAGTGTCCAAAGATGTGTAGGTTAGGTGGATTGGCCATGCTAAATTGCCCTTAGTGTCCAAAGATGTGCAGGTTAGATGGATTGGCCATGCTAAATTGCCCCTTAGTGTTTAAAGATGTGCGGGTTAGGGGGATTGGCCGTGCTAAATTGCCCCTTAGTTCCAAAGATGTGCGGGTTAGGGGATTGGCCATGCTAAATTGTCCCTTAGTGTCCAAAGATGTGCAGGTTAGGTGGATTGGCCATGCTAATTGCCCCTTAGTGTCAGGGGGATTAGCAGGGTAAATGTGTGGGGTTACAGGGATAGGGCCGGGTGGAATTGGTGGTCGGTGCAGGCTCGATGGGCCGAATGGCCTCCCTCTGCACTGTGGGGAGATCTATGATTCAGTTTGCTGTTTAAACTGGCAGGTTTCTGGTTTCTCTCTCTCTCTCTCTTAATGAATCGATGTCTTTAAATTCTCCCTTCCCCTGCGGTGCCGAAACCACAGTTTCAGGCTCCGCTGGCCTCCTTTCAGTTTGTTTTTGACCCACTATTTCCATTACCGGTCCTCGCTCTCCCCCCCCCCCCAGTTTAAAATCCCTGTGACCCTATGTAACCTTGTTTATTGTGTGGACCCTGCTCGCAGCCCAGGTCATTGGGGGGGGGTGCGGAACAGTGGCTTCCTGTGGCCACACTGCTGTCATGTTACATTCTCCACCTCCCCCCCCCCCCCCCCCCCCCACATCCACTCTGGCCCCCTGGCCAGGTGGCCAGATCCCTAATCTGCTTCTGCCTTTTGTTCATCCGCCTGCGGTTCTGGGAATAATCCAGAACTCACGGCCCTTCTTTCATTTAGCTCC